>NC_057794.1:118045641-118345641 GCF_018294505.1 Triticum aestivum | reverse complement strand
CATTGGCAAGCTTAATTATAACATCAATACCCTCTAACTCAGAAGGTGCAATATCATGCATAATTTCTTCATATAAAGAATGAGGTATTGCACTAGCACTAGCACCCATATCACATAAGCCATGATAGCAATGATCTCCTATTTTAACAGAACTAACAGGCATGCCTACAACAAGTCTATGTTTATTTTTAGTGTCGGGTCTAGCAATTCTAGCAGCTTCATCACAAAAGTAAATAACATGCCCATCAATATTATTGGACAAGAGATCTTTAACCATAGCTGTCGTGGGTTTGTCACGGCAGATGTCCTTGTGAAAGGACTTAGTCGTGGAGCCATCGCAACGGGTTAGCTTAAAGGGGTTAAACTGGACAAGGGGACACGGGGAGTTTTATACTAGTTCGGCCCCTTCAAGGAAGGTAAAAGCCTACGTCTAGTTGTGATTGGTATTGCTAGGGTTTCGAAGTCCAGGGAGCGAATCTGCTTTGTCTGGCTCTCAAGTTGTTGTCTGTCTCCTGAACCGCTGCCGGGTCGTCCCCTTATATACATGGGTGGCGCCCCTCGGTTTACAAAGTCCCGAAGCCGGAGCATAAACGTTTCCGGTTCGGTCTCTATGCTTCCTATCTTATAAACCAAGTTACGTGATTAAGTCGGTTTGTATCTACAGGCTTTAACTCACTTCTAGGCCTTGGGCCTTCGTAAAGCGCCATCATCTTCACATCTTCATGGGCTTCTAATCTTCGTAAAGTTAATCCGGCTACTCCTAGCCGGTTTACGTCCAGTAGTAATATCCCCAACATTAGGCCCCACATTGATTTGAACAGGTTTCATGTCAACCCTTAGAAAAAACTTCGTCTTCCACATCTTCTCATACTTTGGTAAACCGCCGTGACGTCATCTTCTCGGATCGTGGTAAACCGTCGTGACGTCATCTTCATTAATGGTCCTCCGGCAATCGAGGCGACAGCTCCGCCTCACTTCCAAGTTTTGGCTCCTCGATTTTCGCGCCTGACACCTATCCCTTGCCTTTATAAATAAGACCGGGGAGTCATTTTCACTTTTTCCCCCTCGTGCCTCTTCGCATCGTCTTCCTTGCGCTGCTCACCCTCCAGAGCTCCGCCGCCACCGTCGACCGTTGCCTCTGCTCCGACTCCGGCTGCTGCATCACCCTGAGCGCACCAGAATACTGCAGCATTTCTCCGCCGTTCCCGTGATACTGGTAACACTTTTTCCTTCCACCCTAGATCTTGTTTTTAGGGTTTCACTGCTTGTCGGAGTTCATCGAAAAACTCAGTGTTGTTCTTCCCTTTTCTTCTCTGTAGCATCCCAGGCTAGGTTGGATTTGTTTATCCTTGCGTGACCATAGCCGTAATCATACTCTCCTCATTAGACTCTCTCTTTATATCAAGAACAACTTATTTGAATCTGCTGAACTGTTTAAATATCTGAAGCTTGAACCTGAATATATTCCAGTTTCTGTCATACCTTAGATCCGAAATTTTCATATACCTCTGTGAAATCTGTTTCTCCTCACACCAATATAGGCGGTTTAACTTTGTATAAGCAATCTATACCATTAGCCCTCTGGTAAACCGGAGGAACCTTTTACCTCCATAGTTATACTCTGGTTTAACAGTGTCTGGGTACCCCTATTCTGGTATTTGCCTTTTTATCCATTATTGCATTGGTCTCCGGTTTATGCAATTTCACATATCAGTATATCTTTTACTCCATTGCATCTTGTATATCATCATGAGTGATTTATAAACTGGCCTTTCGTTTCCAGCTTGTTTGTTTCGCGATGGACAAACAATTTACCGCTTGCAACTAGGCTCATTCCCGAGTCACCGAGGAACTATTGAACGATATGGTCAGCATCGGCTCCTTGCCTAAGAAAACCGAAATTAAATGGTGAGTTCCAGGAGCAGAAAATCCTCCGACCCCAAGGCAGGGTGAGGTGGTGGTCTTTGTTGACCATATAAGCCGTGGCTTCAAACCGCCAGGGTCAAAGTTTTACCGAGATGTGATTTCCAATTTCCAACTCCATCCTCAAGACATCGGGCCCAACTCAGTATCCAATCTATGTAACTTCCAGGTCTTCTATGAAGTGTACTTACAGGAAGAACCAACTGCGGAGCTGTTCCGAGACTTCTTTCACTTAAACCGGCGCACAGAATTTGTGAATGGCCCCAACATTGAACTTGGTGGTGTCTCAATTCAAAGGCAGAAGGAAGTTGAATTTCCTCATGCCAAACTGCACAGCCACCCAAAGGAATGGAACCAAACTTGGTTTTACTGCAGAGACACCTCTCCTGAAGATGAGAATCCCCTCCCAGGCTTTCGTGATCACCGGCTTTCCAACACCCATCCAATGCCGCAACGCTTAAGTTCCACAGAAAGGGCAAAATATGCCCCTCAACTCGCCAAACTCCGGGCTTTCATGGCCAACGGTTTAACATGTGTTGATTTCATGCGCTGTTGGATATCTTGGAGCATCTTGCCACTAAGCCGGTGTCTCGGTTTAATGTGTGAGTACACCGGTGAGGTTGAAGACCCTCAACACCATTGCAACATTCAAATAACTGATGAAGAAGTCACTGAAGGTGTAAAGAAGATTTTCAATGAATCGGAACTAGTCTGTAGTCAAACCGGCTTGAATCCCTTCTATACCAAGAACAAACCGCCTGCTGTAAGCATTATACTTCCTTTCCATCTTTGATGTCTTTAATTTGTGCAACTTGTAATCCTTCTTCTGTGTATGTATGTATAGGGTGATGACCCCTTCTGGAAATGGAAAACTGTAGAAAAAGTAGTAAAGCCAACTGGGGATAAAGCGGTCAAACCATCTTGCCCCAAAACCAAAGCCGTCAAACAGGCATCAAAACGGAAAACGGCTGACCGGATCAACATGGAACTTGATGATGATGCTGATGATCCAGAAGTTGAGGTAGAACTTGACTCACTTGGCTCCCTTTTCATGAATCTCATTAACAATGATCTTCCTCAGGAGGACGCAGAAGGCAGTCAAGCTGATGATGTAGAGGTAATTACCCTTTCCTCCGGTTCAGACTCTAAGCCAACACAAAAAACCCGTCAAGCAGTCCGGAAAGTAAGCTTTTCTCATCCTCTTGCTCATTTGGATCCAACATCTATTTTGAAGACTCGGTAGCATGAAGCTCGCCGGACAACCCGTCACAGTGGCCAACAGGTTACTTCAACTGGTTTACCTGACACCCCGGTTCGGAAGCGCCGGTCTGAGGTCTCTCCTACTCCTGACAATTCTTACCCCAAGGCAGGTTATTTCAGACAACCTCTTAATCTGTCCGATTCAAATTATCAGGTGACACCTCCATCATCTTCTGGTGAATCGACAACAACTCAACTCCCCCCTTTGAAAACTATGGCTGGGTAAGCTTTGTAACCTTTCATCTCAATGCATTGTAAATCTAGAATAAAATGTTAACCCTCTTTTTAGTTTTGTCTGCAGAGCTAAAGCCAGACCCAGCAAGAAAGCTCAGGTCAACAATCTGCCCGAAGACCCGGCCACTTTTGAAGAAGAACCAAGAGGCAAATCAGACCATACTTGTGAACCGGAAGGCCCTCATCCTGAAGCCGCTTCTGATGACCCGCCCCTTCAAGGCCAAAACACCGATGAACCAACAGACATTGAACCTGACGCGCCTGATACTGAACCAGCAGAGCTAAACCGGGCTAGTCCGGTGAGAGATGCCGAGACTCCATTATCACCATCCAAACACACTAAAGGCCAAGGAGACAATGTTATCATTACTGGAATGGGCCACAGCTCTCCTGGCCATCCCGTAATCTTGGCTCAACATAGTGCCAAAGAAGAGCAGGCTGCTAGGGAAAAGGGCAAAAGGAGTAGTGATTTATCAAATTATGCTCATCTCAGCGCTGAAGAACTTCACTCTGGCTTCTTGAACCATCTTCACTCAAACCGGGACTATGAAGCCGGTTTGGTGAATTTGATGAAGGAGCGATATGAGGTATTTTCATCTCCCTTTGTTCGTTGATTCAAAGTTGAAATACTAGCCCAAGTAGCCCCCAAGGGTCGTTTTATGATGTTAATCATAAATCGGGTCTTTGTAGCACTTTAAGTTTCCCATCATTGATCCTCAAAATGTCAGGTCTCTAATAAGAACCAAGACTTATCTTTTAACAATTAGATAACTTTCTGCAGCATAGCCCCCAAAGGCCGGTTTAACTTGGCAAGTTAATCCGGGTTTTGATCCATGCATCCATTTTAGAACAGACGCACATTAGCCCCCAAGTGTCTAGGATAATGCTTGCATTGTTCTGGACACTTGTATAAAATGTAGTACTTTAGAGCAAATAGGCATTAGCCCCCAAGTATGAAGTGCATAACTTGTTATACGCTTTGTACTTAGAACATATATATCCTGTTGTTTAATATATCTTCAATGTTGCAGGCTGAACTGAGAAATAGAGATGCCCGAAACTCTAACTTGAAAGAGAATGTGAAGTCACAACAAGCAGAAGCTGCAAAAGCTAAAGAGGAGCTGACCCAAGCCCTGGCCGTAATGGAAAAGCTGAAGGAATCTTTCAACAAAGATCGTGCTAACTAGGAAACCGAAAAATCTGGTTTAACCAAAAGAGCTGAAGACGCCGAGGCAGCCTTGAGACCAATTGTAGATGAACAAGCTGGCTTGAAATGGCAAATCAACGCTATAACTTCTGCTATCTTTGGTAAGTATCTGCTTATGTGTTTTGCGCAAGTCAATGAACCTTATCACTGACCAGAATGTTGATATAAATCCTTGGCAGGCACTCGGATTGCTCATCTTGGTACAGACATGCGGATGAAGCTCAAAGCGGCGTATACTTTGATTGAACAGTTGTACTCTAGGTCTCAGTGGGCTATTTGCACGGCGGCTTACAACAAACCGGCCCCAACCTTGATAAAAGAAACACTTAAGAAGTTGGCCA
Source organism: Triticum aestivum (assembly GCF_018294505.1). Classification (NCBI taxonomy): domain Eukaryota; kingdom Viridiplantae; phylum Streptophyta; class Magnoliopsida; order Poales; family Poaceae; genus Triticum; species Triticum aestivum. The sequence continues at coordinate 118,340,676 of NC_057794.1, read as the reverse complement.
TGTTACCAGCCCGTATTGCTGAATTGAAGAAGGCAGCTGCCAGAGCAGGAGCTTTAACCGCACTTATTCGAGCAAAAGCCTGGATTCCAGACCTTGAAGCGAAGGATATCATTAAAGGATGCCCAGGCGTGAAGGAGGACGGTTCAAACTTCGACAATGATGAACTCCGGCGGCTGACCAAAGAGATGCGGCCAGTAGCCAGCAAGCTGGCTGAAGACACAGACTTGTCCCATTTTCAACTGGTTTATGACACTAAAGGGAAAAGACAGCCTGCCGAAATCCATGAAGTTGAAGAACTTTTGCCTCCGATACGTAAGCACACTTACGCTCCTGATATTAACCCATCCAATCTTATCCATGAAGAGGCAGTATTTCAAGCTTTAACTGGAATCGATTGGTCGACGGTTGATTTCCAGCGTCTGGGGAGGGATGAAGAAGTGCCCACACCAACTGACCCTCAACCATCAAACCGTCCAGACGAAGCATCTTAAACCGGTCGCCGGTTTACTGGCTGTTGTGTGCTGATATTGTGAAAAACAATAATGCCATTGGAGCCGCTTTGAAAGCTTCTTGTAATAGGATAGCCAAAACTCCGTTATCTGCCGTGCCATCGAGCATGTTTTGTAATACCTCGTGACAACTTGTGCCACCTTTTGGGATATATTAATGCATAACCCATGATGAATTGTGTTCCTGGGTACAACAACTTAAAAGTATCTAGCAGTTTACCGCTAGACGGGTCATGATGCCCAACAACTATACAATACGTAGATGAATAATCGAAGTGTTTGTATAAAAAGCAATATGTGCGACATACCTCATTGGTGGACCAACGGTGTATACGGCAAAGGTGTTAATACCAATCCGAAACGTTGATAACCCCATCCTTATAATGCCGGATTATATAGTAAACCGAACCGGGATAATTACCGGGTTTTCTTTATAACACTGGTGATTTAGTCAAACCAGACCGGGGCAACGCACACCGGTTTATAACTGATCATATGCCGACAACTTGTAGTTGAAAAGCAAGCCGGGTCAAGGAAGCCGGGTTATCATAAGACACTTATGAATTTCAACAAATAAAACTCAAAAAAGGAAATATTCAAGGCTTTTTACGAGCTGCCAGGCTCCAAATCGAGGCTTTTCATGGGCTGTCAGGCCTCTGAGTTAAACCATTTAACAAAGCCTTTTAAGATGGGCCTCCAATTAACCAATCATTGTTTTAACTTTGACAAGTTCAGGATCTGTAAAAGATTGACTTGTCAAATGTTTGGTGGGTTATACCAGGATTACCTGGACAGGAGTGGCTTACTTGATGAAGGCAGGTTAACCCGGGGTTTTAGGTGAATACACCAGGCTTCCAAGCCGTGGCTTGATAGCCAATTACAAGGGTCCTTTCAAACTCTTTGTTGCTTTGCAAAAAGAGCCCCCAAGTAACTTTGTGAGCTGTGCTCAGTGTGTGCCCATGTTTGAGTCTGTGCTTTGTGAAACACTCTCTTTGGCTCCACATATTTTTCTTTTGTGTCTTAAACGCCTATGAAGAGGTGTATCTATGGTTCAAATATGACCAAGCCCACTAGTGATTTTCTTTATATCCGTGCAGCTGCTGAGATCGGATTAATAAAAAACTCCACTTTGTCAGTAAACTCTTGTAAGCACACACATGATGTAAAAAGAATAGATACCCCGCTGTAACGGAGGCTCTGGTTTATTATATGATGTATACATCGTCATAAATATGTACATATGAAGAGCCTATGGCTTCAAGTATAGTAAGGCCGAAGAAGAGCTATGTTCCATGGCCGCTTGGTCTCCTCCTCCGATTTACGTGAGTCTTTGTGCTCTCGAACATCAATGAGGTAGTAAGACCCGTTGTGCAGATTCTTGCTGACCACAAAGGGTCCTTCCCAAGGTGGGGACAACTTGTGCATATCAGTCTGATCCTGGATGAGCCGGAGCACCAAATCACCTTCTTGAAAGGTTCTGGTTTTAACCCGGCGGCTGTGATAAGGTTGGAGATCTTGTTGATAAATCGCCGAACGTGCTGCTGCAAGATCATGCTCTTCATCCAACAGGTCAGGGAATCTTGACGTGCCTTCTCATTATCAGCTTCAACGTAGGCTATCACACGGGGCGAGTCATGATGGATGTCACTAGGAAGAACTGCCTCCGCTCCATAAACCATGAAGAAAGGTGTGTAACCCGTAGACCTATTGGGTGTGGTGTTGATGCTCCATAACACAGAAGGTAGCTCCTCAACCCAACAACCCGGTGTCCGCTTTAAAGGAACCATAAGCCTGGGTTTGATACCTCGTAGAATTTCTTTATTTGCCCCCTCTGCTTGACCATTAGACTGAGGGTGAGCCACTGATACTAGATCGAGCCGGATGTGCTCACGTTGGCAAAATTCCTCCATCTCCCCTTTTGAAAGGTTAGTACCATTATCAGTTATAATACTGTGTGGAAAGCCAAACGGGAATATCACCTTTTTGATGAACTTAACCGCCGTGGCCGCATCACACTTACTGACTGGTTCTGCCTCCACCCATTTGGTAAATTTATCAACTGCTACTAATAGGTGGGTCTTTTTGTCCTTGGATCGCTTGAAGGGTCTGACCATATCAAGCCCCCAAGTCGCAAACGGCCAAGTTATTGGAATCATCCTCAACTCTTGAGCCGGAATATGCACACGGCGGGCGAATTTTTGACAACCATCACATCTCTTGACTAAATGTTCCGCATCAGCATGCGCCATCAACTAGTAAAAACCGTGGCGAAAAGCTTTAGCAATCAAAGACTTTGAACCGGCGTGGTGACCGCAATCCCCTTCATGGATTTCTCGCAAAATCTCACAACCCTCTTGAGGAGAAACACAACGCTGAATTGCTCCTGAAACACTATAACAATGTAACTCCCCGTTGAGTATGGTCATGGACTTGGAACGCCGGATTATCTGTCGAGCCAACGTTTCATCATCTAGTAACTCGCCCCGGTTCATGTAAGCCAGATATGGGATTGTCCAATCTGGTATGACATGCAAAGCTGCCACCAATTGAGCCTCCGGATCAGGAATAGCCAACTCTTCTTCGGTTGGTACTTTGGCTGACGGATTATGCAATACGTCAAGAAAGACATTTGGCGGAACCGGTTTACGCTGGGAACCAAGACGACTTAAAGCGTCCACCGCTTCATTCTTTCACCGGTCTATATGATCCACCTGATAACCCTTGAAGTGACCAGCCATTGTGTCCACCTCTCGCCGCTATGCAGCCATGAGTGGGTCTTTAGAATCCCAAGTGCCAGACACCTCTTGAGCCACTAGATCTGAATCCCCGAAGCACTTAACCCGGCTTAAGTTCATCTCCTTAGCCATCCGAAGATCATGGAGCAAAGCCTCATATTCAACTGCATTGTTAGTACAAGGGAACATTAAACAGAGGACATAACAAAACGTGTCACCTCGTGGGGAAGTTAGTATGACTCCAGCCCCCGAGCCCTCCAACAGTCTGGACCCATCAAAATGAATAGTCCAATATGTATTATCTGGTTTCTCTTCAGGTGCCTATAACTCCATACAATCATTGATGAAGTCCATGAGTGCTTGGGATTTGATTGTTGTGCGGGGTATGTATTTGAGCCCATGAGGTCCAAGCTCAATAGCCCACTTGGCAATCCGGCCAGTTGCTTCTCTGTTTTGAATGATATCTCCCAAAGGGGCTCAACTGACCACTGTGATAGGATGGCCCTGAAAATAGTGTTTAAGCTTCCGGCTTGCCATAAACACTCCATACACCAGCTTCTGCCAATGTGGATACCTCTGCTTTGACTCAATGAGCACCTCACTGATATAATAAACTGGCCGTTGAACCGGATATTCTTTGCCGATTTCCTTGCGCTCTACCACAATAGCCACGCTAAAAGCTCGGGCATTAGCAGCCACATATAGCAACAATGGCTTCTAATCAATTGGCGCCGCACGCACAGGCGGTTTAGCTAAATGCCTCTTCAGATCCTCAAACGCTTTATCAGCTGCCTCGCTCAGACAAAATTATATGTTTTCTTAAGCATCTGATATAAAGGGATGGCCTTCTCCCCAAGACGACTGATAAACCGACTTAAAGCTATAATCCGGCCGGCCAGACGTTGAACGTCATTGATACACGCCGGTTTAGCCAAAGCTGTAATTGCTGAAATATTTTCGGGATTAGCCTCAATGCCTCTGTTTGACACTAGAAAACCCAAGAGCTTGCCTGCCGGGACACCAAAGACACACTTCTCTGGATTGAGCATCATCTTGTAAACCCAGAGGTTGTCAAAGGTTTCTCCCAAATCATCTATCAATGTTTCCTCCTTCCTGGACTTTATCACAATATCATCCACATATGCATGAACATTGCGCGCAATCTGTGTATGAAGGCAATTCTGAACACAACGCTGATAAGTTGCCTGGGCACTCTTGAGTCCAAAGGGCATGGAGACATAGCAGAAGGCTCCAAAGGGAGTTATGAAAGTTGTCTTATCCTGGTCCTTAACCGCCATTTTGATCTGATGATAACCAGAATATGCATCCAGGGAACACAAACAGTCACAACCTACCGTAGCATCAATTATCTAGTCAATACAAGGGAGGGCAAAGGGGTCTGCAGGGCAAGCCTTGTTTAAATCTGTGTAATCCACACACATACGTCAAGTGTCGTTTTTCTTAAGAACCAGCACCGGATTAGCCAACCACTCTGGATGAAAGACCTCCGTGATAAACCCTGCGGCCAACAAACGGGCTACCTCTTCAACGATAGCCTTACGTCTTTCTTCATTGAAGCGGCGGAGAAACTGCTGGACCGGTTTAAACTTAGGATCAATGTTAAGTGTGTTCTCAGCGAGTTCCCTCGGTACACCTGGCATGTCAAAAGGTTTCCATGCAAAGATGTCCCGGTTCTCATGGATGAACTCGATGAGCGTGCTTTCCTATTTGGGATCCAGGTTAGCGCTGATGCTGAATTGCTTGGATGAGTCACCAGGAACAAAATCAATCATCTTAGTATCAGTAGCCGATTTCAACTTCAATGCCGGATCATGTTCCGTAGTCGGCTTTTTCAAAGAGGTCATATGTGCCAAATCAACTTGCTCCTTATAGAATTTCAGCTCGTCTATGGCACGAACCGACTCAGCATAAGCCGCATCACCCTCTTCACACTCCAAAGCGATCTTTCTGCTTCCATGTACTGTGATAGTCCCCTTATGACCTGGCATTTTAAGCTGTAGATAAACATAACACGGCCTTGCCATGAATTTAGCATAAGCCGGCCGCCCAAACAGGGCGTGATACGGACTTTTGATTTTCACCACCTCAAAAGTCAATGTTTCTGATCTTGAATCATAATCATCCCCAAAGGCCACCTCTAAGGCTATCTTGCCCACTGGGTATGCGGACTTACCAGGCACCACACCATGAAAAATTGTATTTGACAATTTAAGATTATTATCTATCAACCCCATTCAGCGGAATGTATCATAATACAGAATGTTGATACTACTTCCTCCATCCATGAGCACTTTAGTGAACTTATATCCCCCCACTTGGGGGCCACCACTAGGGCCAAGTGACCCAGATTGTCAACCCGGGGAGGGTGATCCTCTCTGCTCCATAAAATGGGTTGCTCAGACCAGCATAGATACTGAGGCACTGCCAGTTCAACAGAGTTTACTGCCCTCTTGTGAAGCTTTTGATCACGTTTACACAAGCTAGTAGTGAAGACATGGTATTGCCCACTATTTAACTGCTTAGGATGGCTCTGATAACCTGACTGCTAATGTTGCTGGTTCCCCTGATGGTTGTAGCCTCCCTGGTTGCCTTGGTGCCCTTGATTGATGTGCCCGGTTTGATTTCCTTGAAATCCTGGACCGGACCTGCCACCTCCGTAACCCAGCCCGTGGAAACAACCGCCTGAACCGCCGGGCGGGCCATTATCGTACTGGAACATATTGGAGTTCTTAAAATCCCGCATGATGTAACAGTCCTTCCAAAGATGTGATGCTGGCTTCTCCTTTGATCCATGCTTTGGACAGGGCTGATTTAACAGGCGCTCCAAATTGGGGTCCGAACCTCCGCCCCTCTGGGGCTGCTTGCCCTTGCGGCGCTGGCCATTCTCCCGAGCATTGGTGTTAGCGACACAGTCCAAGCCCAATGGGTCATGGACTCCCCCTCCTCCTAGACACAGGCAGCCAGATTCACAATTGACATGGGCTGCTTACAAGTATCTTTGAAGTTCTGGATAAACCGGTGCTTCAATTCGGCCCATGATCCGACAGAATTAACTGGTAAGCTCTTTAACCAAGTACGAGTTGTTCCCTCCAACATCATGGTGAAGTATTTAGCACATACCGCTTCATCCACATCCAGCATCTCCATTGCCATCTCGTAACTTTCAACCCACGCCTCTGGCTGCAAATCGGCGGTGTAATTGGGCACCTTACGAGGCCCTTTGAAATCCTTAGGCAGTCTCACATTACGCAGAGCGGGGTGAGACACGGCACCCCTAAGGAACTGAACACCACCCCTGGTTCTACTGATGCGGTAGGGTGAACCGGAGTATGTTGACGTGCCCCGTGTCAAGCTGCTAACTCGACCTCCCGACGCACGTGGCCATGATCTACAACATCTTGTGCATTAGCACCTCCCCCTGCCGGGTTGTGCCCTCGCGGCGAATTACAGCGACGTGCGCTGCTTGACACAGCCAGTTCATCCTCCACATGTCTGTTATAGCTCCTGCTCGGACGAGGAGTGGAATGAATCCTCTTGCGACTGTGCGAGTATGCCTGTTGTTGATTTAGTGCCGTCTGAAGGAGATCTCTGGACCGACGTGCCTCAATCGCAACTGGTGACTCGCCGTTGGTTGGGAGGGCTGCCAGGCGTGAAGCGGCGGCCATGATATTGTCCAACGGGTTGGAATAATACCCGGGTGGTGTTGGTACATACTATGGCACATCGTTGTTCTGACGAGGCGGGTCCATTGTGCGCGGCTGAATCGACACTCCTGTTCCTGGCGCCTCCGCTTGGTTCAGTATTGGCTGGTGACTAGCTCCTGCTCCTTCTCCTGGTGTGTTGAAGAGATTTCGTGGCTCATAACCCAACGGGAGATGCGATTGGTATCTTCTTCTCATGACTTCTTCGGAAGCGTTCTGATCCAGCCTAATCCGGTAGGCCTGCGCTTCCAATTCAGCCCGTTCTGTAGCCATCCTAGCGTTCTCCGCCGCTAGGTCCGCTTTAGCCTGAGCTATCTGATCCTTTACCTTTGCAATCTCCGCGTTGTGCTGATCCCTGGATGCTGCATCTAGCTCTGCGGCCATCAACATTGCCAAAGCGTCGAACAAATCAGACAAGAGTTGAGCTGGAGGCGGCGCAGAGCTTCCTGCCCCTGCTGGTGTAGCCGTTGTTGAACCAGAGAGTATTGCTGCGGTAGCCGATGAATGAGGCGCTGATTGTGTGCCGGCCATGAAGATGGCGGCCCGATCTGGCAGATCAGGGGAATCCGGAATACTATTGCCCTCAGATCCTCCACTAATCCGGCCGTCCTCCAACTGATAGAGCGATTCGGTCTCTCCAGAAGACTCGTCGTCGGAACAGACAACGGTCTCTCCATCGGACGCCGACCCGTCCTCGTATCCCGCTACATGGATGACACCTACGAAAACATGCTTTGTCACGGGCTGAACCGGCAAAGAACTTGCACTCCGAGCCGTTTCGATGATGTCGGTGCAGATGTCCGGCTCAGGGGCTGGTTCGCCGATCTTGCCGATGAAGAAGTGAATCCCACCAAAGGGGACCCGGTACCCATATTCGGTTGAATTGGCCTCGGGACCCCATCCTGCGTTGTCGATGTAGAGCTTGCCGCGACGACTCTTCATCATCTGGCCCACCGCGTATCCCTTGAGTCCATCAAAGCTGCCCTTTAAGAACTCGAAACCATCGTGCGATAGCCCCACGGTGGGCGCCAACTGTCGTGGGTTTGTCACGGCAGATGTCCTTGTGAAAGGACTTAGTCGTGGAGCCATCGCAATGGGTTAGCTTAAAAGGGTTAAACCGGACAAGGGGACACGGGGAGTTTTATACTAGTTCGGCCCCTTCAAGGAAGGTAAAAGCCTACGTCTAGTTGTGATTGGTATTGCTAGGGTTTCGAAGGCCAGGGAGTGAATCCACTTTGTCTGGCTCTCGAGTTGTTGTCTGTCTCCTGAACCGCTGCCGGGTCGTCCCCTTATATACATGGGTGGCGCCCGTCGGTTTATAGAGTCCCGAAGCCGGAGCATAAACGTTTCCGGTTCGGTCTCTACACTTCCTATCTTACAAAGCAAGTTACATGATTAAGTCGGTTTGTATCTATAGGCTTTAACTCACTTCTGGGCCTTGGGCCTTCGTAAAGCGCCATCATCTTCACATCTTCATGGGCTTCTAATCTTCATAAAGTTAATCCGGCTACTCCTGGCCGCTTTACGTCCAGTAGTAATATCCCCAACAATAGCAATACTAGGTTCAACTTTAATTTTCTCAGAGGGTTTGGATGTTCTAATGTTACTTTTATTGACCACAGTTGAAGCTTTAGCATGATCCTTTATTCTAGTAGGGAAAGGTGGTTTCTCAATATAAGCGGTAGGAACAATAGGATCAACATTATAAGTGATAGTCTTTTCTTCAACTTTAATAGGTTCAACTACTTTTACTTCAATGGGAGGATGATATTTAATACACTTCTCCTTAGGGATATCAACATGAGTAGCAAATGATTCATAGAAAGAAGATACTATCTTAGAGTCAAGTCCATATTTAGTGCTAAATTCACGAAAAGCATCGGTATCCATAAAACATTTCACACAATCAAATTTAGGTGTTATACCTGACTCCTTACCTTTGTCGAGTTCCCAATCTTCAGAGTTGCGTTTAATTCCTTCCAATAAATCCCATTTGAATTCAATAGTCTTCATCATAAAAGATCCAATACAAGAAGTATCGAGCATGGAGCGATTATTGAGAGAAAGCCGAGCATAAATTTTTTGAATAATAATTTCTCTTGAGAGCTCATGATTGCGGCATGAATATAGCATTGACTTAAGCCTCCCCCACGCTTGAGCGATGCTTTCTCCTTCGTGAGGCCAAAAATTTTATATATAATTACGATCACGATGAACCAGGTGCATAGGATAAAACTTCTGATGAAATTCCAATTTCAATCGGTTGTAGTTCCATGATCCAATATCATCACATAGCTTAAACCATGTCAATGACTTCCCCTTTAAAGATAAAGGGAATACCTTCTTCTTAATAACATCCTCGGGCATACATGCAAGCTTAAATAATCCACAAACTTCATCCACATAAATTAAGTGCAAATCGGGATGCAATGTTCCATCTCCTGTAAAAGGATTAGCTAGCAATTTCTCTATCATTCCCGAAGGAATTTCAAAATAAACATTTTCAGTAGGTTCAGTAGGTTGAGGAGAAACTCATTGCTCTAGTGTTCGGGGTGAAGATACCCCGAACAAGCCCCTCAAAGGATTACTTTTCATAGTAACAAGTGACAGCAAATTTCAGCACACTATATAAATTTTTCCTTACCAAATTCCACCTACTAATGGCGCTTCACTCCCTAGCAACGGCGCCAGAAAGGAGTCTTGATGACACACAAGTATAGGGGATCTATCGTAGTCCTTTCGATAAGTAAGAGTGTCGAACCCAACGAGGAGCAGAGGGAAATGATAAGCAATTTTTAGTAAGGTATTCTCTGCAAGCACTAAAATTATCGGTAACAGATAGTTTTGTGATAAGGTAATTGGTAATGGGTAACAAGTAATAAAAGTAAACAAGGTGCAGAAAGGTGGACCAATCCTTTTTGTAGCAAAGGACAAGCCTGGACAAACTCTTATATAAAGGAAAATGCTCCCGAGGACACATGGGAATTATTGTCAAGCTAGTTTTCATCACGATCATATGATTCGCGTTCGGTACTTTGATAATTTGATATGTGGGTGGACCAGTGCTTGGGTACTGCCCTTACTTGGACAAGCATCCCACTTATGACTAACCCCTCTTGCAAGCATCCGTAACTACAAAAGAAGTATTAAGGTAAACCTAACCATAGCATGAAACATATGGATCCAAATCAGCCCCTTACGAAGCAACGCATAAACTAGGGTTTAAGCTTCTGTCACTCTAGCAACCCATCATCTACTTATTACTTCCCAATGCCTTCCCCTATGCCCAAACAATGGTGAAGTTCCATGTAGTTTACATTCACATGACACCACTAGAGGAAAGACAACATACATCTCATCAAAATATCGAATGAATACCAAATTCACATGACTACTTATAGCAAGACTTATCCCATGTCCTCAGGAACAAACGTAACTACTCACAAAGCATATTCATGTTCATAATCAGAGGAGTATTAATATGCATAAAGGATCTGAACATATGATCTTCCACCAAGTAAACCAACTAGCATCAACTACAAGGAGTAATCAACACTACTAGCAACCCACAGGTACCAATCTGAGGTTTTGGGACAAAGATTAGATACAAGAGATGAACTAGGGTTTGAGATGAGATGGTGCTGGTGAAGATGTTGATGAAGATTGACCCCCTCCCAATGAGAGGATCGATGCTGATGACGATGGTGATGATTTCCCCCTCCCGAAGGGATGCTTCCCCGGCAGAACAGCTCCGACGGAGCCCTAGATTGGTTCCGCCAAGGTTCCACCTCATGGCGGTGGAGTTTCGTCCCAAAAGATTGCTTATGATTTTTTTCCAGGGCAAAACACTTCATATAGCCAAAGATGGGCATCGGTGGCCTACCAGGGGGGCCCACGAGATAAGGGGCGCGCCCGGGGGGTAGGGCGCGCCCCCCACCCTCATGGATGGTGGTGGCCCCCCTCTGGTGCTTCCTTCGCCCAATATTTTTTATATATTCTGAAAATGACTCCCATGGAGTTTCAGGACTTTTGGAGTTGTGCAAAATAGGTATCTAACATTTGCTCCTTTTCTAGCCCGGAATTCCTGCTACCGGTATTCTCCCTCTTCGTGCAAACCTTGTAAAATAAGAGAGAATATGCATAAGTATTGTGACATAATGTGTAATAACAGCACATAATGCAATAAATATTGATATAAAAGCATGATGCAAAATGGACGTATCAGACGGCTTCAATGAGACAACCCACCATGTACTCCTACATGGCCTCTCATCGCTACCTTTACTATATCGTGTTCACACACTTAGCTCTCCGTAGTAGGACATGTTCAACACCATTCCCATCCATCCCGAATAAATTAGACCCGACACAACTCTAAGCATAACAGGCCTAAAAACAAAGCATGAATGAGTAGGCACATCATGGCTCAAACAACTCATGCTCATGCTAGTGGGTTTCAACTATTTACTGTGGCAATGACAGGTCATGTAGAGGAATGGGTTCAACTACCACAACATGTAGCAGTTGAAACGTTGTTGTCCTAATGTAGTAAAGGAGAGGAGGAGCAAGAGAGTGGGATTGTATTAGAGTGATCAAGGGGGCTTGCTTGCCTAGCACTTCTATAGATACCACTGCTCTTCATCAGTGACAACGATCACAATGTCGGAAACATTGGCTATCGAGAGGGAACAACACCGACTAGCAAAGAAGGAACACAATCAATGCAATGCACATTCACATGAATGACATGTTATGTTAAGGTACTGAATTCACCTACTGCAATATCTAGCCAAGTTAATTGAAGTGGAATTCAAACAAGGTTAAACTCCAACTCCAAATGCTAGTTCATAAATTGCCCTAATCATGATTTATCCTATTCAGCGAGGTTAACTTGTTCAAACATGCATGAAAGTTCCATAAACAGATTATTTGGATTTTTCTGATAATTTTTCATATATAAATTATTTCATTTGGAGTTATGTTTTAATTTCTATGATTTATAAAGTTTAGTCAAATTTCTGGAATTTGTAAATCATTTAATACTTGATTAAAATCCAGAAATAGTTATGATGTCAGCACGATGTCAGCAAGTCAACAGATTTGACCAGGGTCAAACCTGACGTGTGGGGTCCACATGTTAGTGGCCCAGTGTTGGCTGTTAATTAAATTGGCTTAATTAGGGGGTTGGGGCCCACGTGTCAGTGGCTGTGGGGTTGGTTAGCAGGGTTATTACCAGGTGGTTATAGCCGTAAATGATGGCATCACATCGGCCGTGATGGAGTTCAGCCGGTGGTGACCAAAGCCAACGACGAAGATGTCACGGGAAGGCGTTATAGGGGACGGTTTTGGCCACGGTTTGCGACTACAAGAAGTTGGGGTGCGATGCATCCAGAGGTGGCAGCGGCAGAAGCTGGGGTGGCCGGAGCTCACTGGAAGTGAGCCCGTGGTGGTGGTCAGAGTACGGGCGTATGTGGGCACGGGGCTGCGGTGTGGTAGGGGGTATGGCAGGTCGAACAGGTGGGCGCGCCAGCTCCTGGGAGCGTGCTGAGCATGGGGAAACACTCAGGTGCAAGCTTTAGTGGCTGCAGCAATTGCGGCGACATGGCCGGCGTCGAGGAGCTCTCGGGGACGATGGCTAGAGGATGCGAGGGACGATGGGGCAACGGGGGATCGGGTCAGTGGCTCACCGCGGAGCTGCAGGGACGGTTAGTGGGGTCAGGGACGCGCCGGAGTGGCCGAATCAGCGGAGAAGGGTGCCAGAACCAAAGCTCGAAGACGATGGAGATGGTGAGGTTGTGAGGTGAGGGAGTCCTGGATTAGGGGGTCTCCGAATAGCTAGGCTATATCCTTTGGCCGGACTATTGGACTATGAAGATACAAGATTGAAGACTTCATCCCGTGTCCGGATGGGACTCTCCTTGGCGTGGAAGGCAAGCTAGGCAATACGGATAAGAAGATCTCCTTTCTTGTAACCGACTCTGTGTAACCCTGGCCCCCTCTGGTGTCTATATAAACCGAAGGGTTTAGTTCATAGGACAACATATACAATCATACCATAGGCTAGCTTCTAGGGTTTAGCCTCTACGATCTCGTGGTAGATCAACTCTTGTAATACTCATATCATCAAGAATAATCAAGCAGGACGTAGGGTATTACCTCCATCAAGAGGGCCCGAACCTGGGTAAACATCGTGTCCCCTGCTTCCTGTTAGCATCCACCTTAGACGCACAGTTCGGGACCCCCTACCCGAGATCCGCTGGTTTTGACACCGACATTGGTGCTTTCATTGAGAGTTCCACTGTGTCGTCACCATAAGGCTTGATGGCTCCTTCGATCAACGGTAGCGATGCGGTCCAGGGTGAGGTTTTCCTCCCCAGACAGATCTTTGTATTCGCCGGCTTCACACCGCGGGCCAATTCGCTTGGCCATCTAGAGCAGATAGAGAGCTACGCCCCTGGCCATCAGGTCAGATTCGAAAACTTAAACTACACTGCCGACGTCCGCGGAGACTTGATGTTCGACGGATTCGAGCCTGTGTCAGGTGCGCCGCACAGTCACGACGAGCACGACGTAACTCTGCTGTCGGACAGTGTTCGGGAGATCGCATCTGCAACTACTCCGGCCATCAATCCAGAGCAAATCACATAATCCGAGAGCGGAGGGATAGACCCCGCCATGGAGACCGCACTCTTAGTGGCGATGGAGCCGGATACTGACTTCACCCCTTACGAGAGCCGTGTCATCGAACCACTGGATTCACCTCCGGCCACGGACTCCGAGCCTCTTACATCCGTGCCCGTCGAATCCGACTTGGCACCGATCATGGAGTTCACCTCCGCGGACATCTTTCAGCACTCGCCCTTCGGCGATGTGCTAAATTCATTAAGGTCTCTCTCCCTATCATGAGAACCTTGGCCGAACTATGTCCGGCTAGAATGGGATGCGGACGACGAAGAAATTCGCTGCCCACCCACCACCCACTTAGTAGCCACTATCGACGATTTAACCGACATGCTCGACTTTGACTCCGAAGACTTCGACGGTATGGACGACGATGCAGGAGATGAACAAGAACCACTGCCCACAGGGCACTGGACCGCCACCTCAGCATATGATATATACATGGTGGACAACCCCAAAGAAGGCAATGGCGACGAGACAGCGGAGGATGACCCCTCCAAGAAGCAACCCAAGCACCGACGTCAGCGGCGCCGCTCTAAGTCCCGCCACAACAAAAGTAGTGATACCGGCACAAGAGATAATAACACTCCAGATAGTGCCAAAGACAGCAACAATCCCCTCCAGCACGATGTAGAGCCGTAGGACGAACAAGCTAGCCGACCAGAGCAGGCAGCAGATAGAGAACCGAAGGAGGACAATTACATGCTTCTTTCTGAAGACGAGGCGAGCCTCGGCGACGAAGAATTTATCGTGCCTGAGGACCCCGTCGAGCAAGAGCGCTTCAAGCGCCAGCTTATGGCCACGGCAAATAGCCTGAAGAAAAAGCAGCAACAGCTTCAAGCTGATCAAGACTTGCTAGTAGACAGATGGACCGAAGTCCTTGCGGCCGAGGAGTACGAACTCGAGCGCCCCTCCTAGAGTTACCCAAAACGCAGGTTGCTACCTCACCTCGAGGAGGAAGCATTGAAACCTCATTCACCGGTGTACGATGCGGATGAGCGGCCACTACGTGGCCGAGCCAAAGAGGCATTTTAGCCTGAAGTTCAGTCTGCACCCCGCCGCCACTCAATCAAAAATACTAAGGCCCGGGGCAACACAGGGGACCTGCGAGACGTATTGGACAGTAAGGCAAAAATCGCAAGGTTAATATACGGGTCACGGGTGCGCGCGCCAACACGGGATGATGATCGTCGCGTCGGATACACCAAGAGTAAATCCGGCCGGGCCGAATACAGCAGACAAGACTCATACGAATTGCGTCGGGATATAGCCCGACACAAAGGCGCCACACACACCCTATGCTTCACTGATGAAGTTATGAATCATGAATTCCCGGAGGGTTTCAAACCCGTAAATATCGAATCATACGATGGCACAACAGATCCCGCTATATGGATTGAGGATTTCCTCCTTCACATCCACATGGCTCGCGGCGATAATCTACATGCCATCAAGTACCTCCCACTAAAACTCAAAGGACTAGCTCGGCATTGGCTAAACAGTTTGCCAGCAGACTCCGTAGGCAGTTGGGAGGATCTAGAAGACGCATTCCTGGACAACTTCCAGGGCACTTATGTGCGGCCACCGGATGCTGACGACTTGAGCCATATAACCCAACAGCTAGGGGAATCGGCCAGACAATTCGGGACACGGTTCCTGACTAAAAAAACAAATTGTCGGCTATCCGGACGCATAGGCCCTAGCGGCATTCAAGCATAATATCCATGATGAATGGCTGGCTCGCCACCTTGGCCAGGAGAAGCCTAAATCTATGGCAGCCCTCACAACACTCATGACCCGCTTTTGCGCGGGCGAGGATAGCTGGCTGGCTCGCAACAACAACACATCGAGGCATCCGGGCACTTCGGATACCAAAGATGCCAACGGTAGGCAACGTTGTAACAGACCAAAGCGCCGCAATAACGGCGATAACACAGAAGATACGGCAGTCAATGCCGGATTTAGAGGCTCTAGATCCGGTGAGCAGAAAAAGCCATTTAAAAGAAGTACTCCGGCTCCGTCCAGTTTGGATCGCATACTGGATCGCTCGTGTCAAATCCACGGCACCCCCGACAAGCCAGCCAATCACATCAACAGAGAATGCTGGGTGTTCAAGTAGGCCAGCAAGTTAAACGCCAAAAACAAGGACAAGGGGCTGCATAGTGATGACGAGGAGGAGCCCCGGCCGCCGAACACAGGAGGACAGAAGGGGTTCCCCCCACAAGTGAAGACGGTGAACATGATATACGCAACCCACATTCCCAAGAGGGAGCGGAAGCGTGCACTAAGGGACGTCTGTGCGATGGAGCCTGTCGCCCCAAAGTTCAACTCATGGTTTGCTTGCCTGATCACCTTTGATCGTAGGGACTACCCCACTAGCATCTGTCATGGTGGATCTGCCGCACTGGTCCTAGACCCCATTGACGGTGTCCGGGACTAGGGGGTACTCACCACGTCATTTCCCGATCAGTTGGATTGGGCCGAGGACCCCATGGCCATATACTCATGGGCCAGTTCGGACAACCCCTGCCGCATACAAGGAAGACTCCACAAGACTTGGCGCCCAAGACAAGGACTCTCCTAAAACCCTAGGCCTCCGGTGTCTTATATAAACCGAGGCCAGACTAGTCAATAGACAATTTCAAATTCATTAGATAAATCTCGTGGTAGACATATGTACTCTGTACTACACCCATATGAATATAATCAAAAGCAGGACATAGGGTTTTATCTCCATCAAGAGGGCCCGAACCTGGGTAAAATCCTGTGTCCATGTTACCATCGCTCCAAGATGCCTAGCTTAGGACCCCTACTACGAGATACGCCAGATATTGAACCGACATTAGTGCTTTCATTGAGAGCCTGTTGGGCGATATTCGCAGATTGATGGGACAATCAGGTGATATTTTTTCAATTAGACCTGTTCGACTAAATCGTATCTTTTCCAAGTCATTGCTTTCATGCCGGGCTATATTGTTTGTAGTTATATCAGGATCCATGATCTAGAAAAATGTCACATCCCTAGCTTCTGGTAATGCTCTGAGCTAGCTAGTCATGTGTTGCATCATGTTTAAATTTTGCCTAAAATTAAAATGGGGATGTTCAAACCCCAGCATTAAATCAACTCAACTAGGGTAAGTTAAAATCTTTTCAATAAACCCAAAAGGCCCCTAAGAAAAGTTCATGATTTCTGGTTAAGGTGGAAACCTCTGCCAAAAATGATGAATATATCCTTAGGTCATTTTTGGATTTTTGAATTAAATCATATTGTATTTGACTTTGGGCATTTAAATACTATAAATATTTTAAATGCTCAAATAAATGTTGGAAATTGATAAGGGTCACTGGAATAATTCAGAAAGCACCCATATTCATTTCCAGGATTTTATAAAATGATTTGATATTTAAAACAAATCAAAAACAACCCTGCAAAATAGAAAACAGAGTTAAAATAAAACAGAACAGTAAATAAAAAAAGAGAGAGAGAGAAGCCCACTTACCTGGCCTTACCCGCGCAGCCACCAGAGCTGGCCCAGTTCCCCAGCCGGCCCAGCCCACCTCCTCCTCCCTTGTCCTCTTCCTCCTCTGCCAGGAGGACGAGCAGAGGCGAGGCGTGGCGCGCGTCGACGCCGGCCACCTCCTGCTTCGCGCTGGAGGCCTCCCCCTTCGAGTCTATCCATGCGTGGAGACGCCACGCAGCCGCCCGGAGCCGTCCAGCCCTCCCTCTCCTCCCCTGGACCCCGTTCCCTCCTCTGCTTCCCTCTCTGCACGCGCCCGAGCGGAGCCCATCGCCGCCGACGCCGTTACCGGGGCCACAGCCACCCCCTCGCTCCCACTATGCGTCCCTGAGCTCCGCCCTGACCCCGTGAAGCTACCCACGCGACGCACGCGACCAGAGGAGGCCGCAGTCGACCGGAGCATCATCGTCTTCACCTCCGGTGCCCGGAGATCGCCGCCGTCAATTCGCCGGCGCAGAAGCCTCCCCGAGCCCGCCGAGCTTCTCTTCCGACCCCATGTGAGCTCCTGCACCTTCCCTTATGCTCGCCCCCCCTGTTTCTCTCCGCTAGCTCGATTCCGCCGGAGCCGAGAGCTCATCGCCGCCGGCCATGATGCCTCCGTCGTTTTAGCCACCACAGCCCGTGCCTGAGTGTGTCAACGCGTTCGGTGCCCTCCCAGGAGCACGCAGATCCCACCAGCTCCTCCTCCCGAGCTCCCTAACACCGACTCCGAGCTCACCCGAGCTCCGGCCGCCGCCTCGCTCGCCGTCGGCACCGATTCCGGCCGCCCCGAGTGCAACTGACTCCACCAGGAGCTTCGGCTCGTCCCCAGCTCCTCCTAGATGCCCTCCGCGGCCCATTTGGTCGCCGGAGTGGCCAAAACCACTCTCGCCGCCGCGCTAATGGTCGCCGCCGGCGAAACTCCGGCAGGAGCCGACGTGGCCAGTCATTAGGGCCTAACTACCCCCGTTAACCACCCCCCCTAGGCCACTGACAGTGGGCCCCAGGGCTTAGTCAGAGCTAACCAGCCCGGGTCAACGCGGGATTAGTCCCTGTGTCACTGACCAGTGGACCCCACTGGTCAGGTTTGACCCGGGGCAGCCCTGTTGACTTGCTGACGCAAGCATGACGCAGTGCTGATGTCATAATTAATTTTCTGGAATTGTTTTAATTCTAAATAATCAGAAAATTCCAGAAAATTGTAAAAACTTCTAAAATTCATAGAAAATTAACCGTAACTCCAAATTTAATAAATTATATATGAAAAATTATCAGAAAAATTCAAGGAATCCATCTGTACCATTTTCATGCATGTTAGAACAACTTATCACTACTGTTTAGGGCAAATCAATTAAAGGGCATTTAAATAATCACATATGGAGTTTGAATTTGAATCTTGTATTCAAACCAACTTCATTTAATCTGTTGCTAGTTGCATTAGCCCAAAACACATTCATTTTGCCATGTCATAGCATGCATCATATTGTGCATTCCATTGATTGTGTTTTTTCTGTGTTGCCGGTGATTGCCCCCTCTCGATAGACGTGATACCGATGATGTGATCGTTGACACTGATGAAGACTCAATGTTATCTTCAGAAGTGCCAGGCAAGCAAAACCCCCTTGTTCATTCCGATACAATCCTACTCTCTCGCTCCTGCTCTCTTTACTGCATTAGGACAACACCGATTCATCTGTTACTTGCTGCGGTAGCTGAACCCCTTTATCCTCTGCATGACCTGTCATTCCACAGTAAATAGATGAAACCCACTAGCATGAGTAGGAGTTGTTTGAGCCCTGTTGTGCCTACTCATTCATGTTTGTTTGTCATGCCTGCTACTGCTTAGAGTTGAGTCAGGTCTGATTCATCGGGGATGAATTAGAGATGTGTGAACATGTCCTACTGTGTGTGAGCTAAGTGTGTGAACACGATTTGGTAAAGGTAGCGGTGAGAGGCCATGTAGGAGTACATGGTGGGTTGTCTCATTGAAGCCGTCCTTAGGAACTGAGTTCTGTGTTTGTGATCCATGATTCAGCTACTACCATACATTGGGCCCTGAAATATGACCCCGCTCGACTTCTTATTCACCCTTGTCCTCTGTCCAGGAGTTGCAAGTAGTTTCTGGTGTTTGTAGTATGCTGGAGGCCGTGGACAGCGCTGGCCGTAGGGGTGGGCTGTGATGCGGTAGGCACGTGGCCGGGTAAACCGGGCGCCCGTTTGGTGTCACGGAACCCTGTTCACATCGTTTGGGGCTGTGAGCGAAACTCCGGCCGGATCTCCTCATGGATGGAACCCGAATAGGCGATAAACCTGGACTAGAGACTTGAGTGTTTAGGTAGGTCGTGGTCTACACCCACGTCGGCTTTCGCTTGAAGTTTGCCGAGCACATGTCGTGTGCAGACGCTAAGTGGTGGAAACATGTATGAAGAAGTACACCCCTGCAGGGTTAACATCATCTATTCGAATAGTCGTGTCCGCGGTAAAGGACTTCTGGGTTGCTTATATCAGTTCATAGACAAGTGAAAGTGGATACTCTAAAATACGCAAGATAAGCGTGAGTGCTATGGATGGCGTTCTCGTAGGGAGACGGGAGCGGATCCATAGTGGTGTATTGATATGGTGAATATGTGGACTCGTGTGCGCCACCTCAAAAGAGTTACATGCCGTCGTAGTTCAGGATAGCCACCGAGTCAAAGCTGGCTTGCTGCAGTCAAACTCCACCATCCCCTTTGTTGATAATGATGCATATGTAGATAGTTCTGATGTAAGTCTTGCTGGGTACATTTGTACTCACGTTTGCCCATTTTATGTTTTTGCAGAGAGACTTCAGTCTCACTAGTATTTCCGCGTGGTCTTCGACGTTTAGCTTGTTACCTCAGCTATGATCTTGTGCCCTCGGCAGGATCTGATAGATAGCCAGGCTTCTCAGCCTTTTTCATTTATAGTTGTCTGTACTCAGACATGATAGCTTCCGCTTGTGCTTTGACTTGTATGCTCTGAGTGTTGGGTCGTGAGACCCCTGTTTGTAATATCTCGCTCCTCGGAGCCTATTGAATAAACTACTTGAGTCGTAGAGTCATTTTGTGATGCCATGTTGTACTGCACATATCGAGCATATTGTGTGTATGTTATTGAAATGCTTGGTATGTGTGGGATCTGACCATCTAGTTGTTTATCTTTAGTAGCCTCTCTTACCGGGAAATGTCTCCTAGTGTTTCCACTGAGCCATGGTAGCTTGCTACTGCTCCGGAACACTTAGGCTGGCCGGCATGTGTCCTTCTTCGTTCCTGTGTCTGTCCCTTCGGGGAAATGTCACGCGGTGAATACCGGAGTCCTGTTAGCCCGCTACAGCCCGGTTCACCGGAGTCCTGCTAGCCCAGTGCTACAGCCTGGATTCACTCGCTGATGACCGACACGTTCGATGCTGGGTCATGGATGCCTGTCCCTGTAAGTCTGTGCCGCTTTGGGTTTACGACTAGCCATGTCAGCCCGGACTCCTTATCATATGGATGCTAGCGACACTGTCATATACGTGTGCCAAAAGGCGCAAACGGTCCTAGGCAAAGGTAAGGCGACACCCGTGGGAATACCGTGCGTGAGGCCGCAAAGTGATATGAGGTGTTACATGCTAGATCGATGTGGCATCGAGTCGGGGTCCTGACAGCGTTGGTATCAGAGCTTGACTGCCTGTAGGATTACCAAGCCAAACTGGTCGAAGTTGAGTCCAGAAATTCTTTAGTTATATAAGGGAATTGATTGTGGGATGGAACGTAAGGCTCTTTTACTCCTTATACCTCATGGCCTTCTGATCTGAGTCATCATCTTCTCTTCTACGGGGATTAAGAACTAGGCTATCTCTTCTTTCTATTAGGATCACGTGTTACAAATCCGTAGACTTATAGATTGTTGGACTTAAGCCTCGTTTCAGTTCCTATTACTACCGTATGTTAAATTGTTGATCTCGAAACCTTGATATTGTGCTTCTGAGTGGTTATGCCACCATTTTTGTGAATGTCTCAAATCTTTTCTGAGCATTTACAGCCGTTATGTTGTCCGAGTCATCCCAGGTTTCTAAATAGTCTGATGCATTTGCAAAAATCCTTTCCCTCTGGTTTCGATGTTCCTTTATGCCAGCTCAATCACACTAATTGTTGAGTTGAGGTATTCTATTGCCTTGACATATATGTTGGAGATATTATTATGACCCTAGGTGTCTTAGGGGATCATCTAGTAATTTAGTCATGATTGTGTCCCAGTGTGATGATTCTGGCCATCGTTCTCGTAAGCATCCCGTGATGCCACTTAGTTAGTAGGCATTCTACTCCTTGGGTTTTCGAACCAAGATTCACCCTACTTGCTTCATGTTGATAGTGTTTGCTAGTTCCTTTAGGGTATTAGTAACCTTTGCATTAGTCCTCGAGGTCCATGGTATTTTCCTTCTTCCAACTACTATGAACCACTTATGGCAGTAGTTTGTTGGATCAAAAGTTCATAACCAGAGTGCTCTCGATGGGTTCTCCATGCTATATTGTGACTCTGCCAGTTCTACCTTTCTGCATGGGTTATCCGGAAGAAATATGTGGAATTCGTTCGACATGCTAAACCATGCATCCACAACTCAGAAAATCGCATGTTCCTTTGAGTTGCTCTCTTTAGTTGCATTCTGACCCTCGTCTATCAATTGATACCAAGGGTATGCATGCATTCGTTTATCGATGCCTATTACCCTTGTGGTACGTCAAGCCATTCTGTCCTGAATGACTTGGAGAAACAAACTCCAGTACCTCATCCATATCTAGGATTGGGTCAAAGTAGTTGTGTTCCGCAGATCAAGTTACAATCCAGCTTCTGGTCTGCTCTACCCTGAAGTATTACCTTCTTTATGACAGGAATTTCATGAGAATTGCACCACCTTTTGTGAACTCTTGACATAGTGATACTTCCCGCCATCCTTTTTCATTCCTCGGTTCCGTGTTGATGCAACCGGAATACCGACAAATGAATTGTGATGTGTGAAATCAATACTCCTAGCAACCTTGTTGCTTGGTAGTTAAGGACAATAATTTCATTCTTAGCGTGCTAGTTTTGAATCATCATGCTAAGGTTGATCATGCTACCTAGTCCTTGTTCTCGGTGCACTCCTCGATCGATGAGTTAGGATTATTCAAATCTTCGCTCTATTAATCATATCGTCTTGCCTCAAAAAGCAAGTTTGTTCTCGAGCATAGTAACATATCGGTGGTTCGTGATTTTTCGAATATCCTCTCGAAGGTATCACCAGGTTGTCACCCGACTGTTATGTTGAGCTCGTGATCAAGTTGGTTTATTCCTGTAAACCACCCCTTTTCCAAGAATCCGTGCTGGATACCCCTGAGCTAGTTGGTTAAGCTAAACAACAACTTGGAGAGTTGGAGGATAAAAGCTTGCCTGACTTAGTTCGTTCCAAAGGGATAATCTTGTGTAGTGTGTGTTGAAGAAAGATGATATCTTCATCGATTGGTCCCTGCGATCAGTTGCTGGACCTATTGTCTTATCAATCCCTTGATTTGAGTGTGGGCTATCGTGAAATCAAATCAGTACCAACGATGCTCGTAATGTTGTCCTACTCGTGGTTGATCCCTCGAGCATACACCATTACATCTTTGGTCTGACCAATGCTATCACCGTGTTCACATGATGGTGGAAGTCCAGTGATATGGAAATTCCGATGAGTTGCTGTTGAGCCCATCAGTAGCATTTTGTCTCCCCCCATGAATCATGTTGAACATCAACCTAGTGTTGGAAACTTGTGTAAGCATTTCTTCGTGTTTCGTTCATGAAGCATATGTTCGAATGAAAGTAGTGATTTTCCCTAATTCATGTGCATATGATGCAAGTTGCCGCCATGAATTTGAGGAAGATTGTTTTGTTTCCCTGGAATCATTCCAAATTAGTCATGCACACGTGCGAAGTATTCTGTGGTCTGGAGACTTGCAACCTTCATTCCATATGTGTCCCGAGCACACCAAGCCACTGATTGATTTGTTCAAGGAGAAGAAGTTCCTTCATAAGAGCTAATCATATGACTTATGCAAGGACTTCGTTATCCACGGTGATGGTTCCCAACCAGAACTCGGTAGTGTTTTATTGTAAGACTACCACGTGGTCATGCTTGTCCGGGACAACGTGTTCACATGTTTGTAGCAGAACCAGCTCATGTTTTGGAGCTTACTATCGTAGTTCATTTCCCGAGAATCTCGCAACGTCATACCATCGATTTGTGTTGCAAACTTTCATTTATCTTTCTAGACTTGATGAGTCTGGGATATCCTGTCACCAACCAGATCTGAATCTCAGGCAGATATGATGGTTTGGAACATTTCCCAAGAACTATAATATTGGTCCCTCGATAACGGGTAAAGTGGATGTCGTGGCCAACACACCCAGCCGGAAGACCTATTATTGTAGTATTTTGATTGAGGAAGTTGGCCACCTCCCCATAGGGATTTCGTAGGATTACTCCCTAGTTGCCCCTATGGATCTTTGTGTTCCGAAGTCCGACCTTTTTACTTGATGTTCTAGATATCAAACCATATCTATGGGTGGGTTACACTAGCACATCAAGGAGAACATTAGAAGCGGAGTGCTAAATGTCTCTCGGTCGATCATCCAAATTTTTATTTCCTTGGCCCCGCTAAGGTGAAATCTGAGAAGGTGTTATCTTCCTTTGCATCTGCATCATCCATCATTAACCATCATGGTAGCAAGTTGTGTTGCCAGGACCCTTGACACGGATATTGGTAGAATCTTGATGATTGTGGAAATGCTCAAGTTCTTGAGAGCACGCACAAGCGTTAGGTGTTACCGTCGACACTAACTAGGTTTGCTCTCAACTTCCTCGGAAATGCTATGACCTCTTCAAACAGTGAATTCACCCTCTATTGTTGGGTTCTCCCCCAGTTACCAGAATCACTCCCAGCATTTGCATTTTGTTCCCAGCTTGCACCACCAATGTGCCATTCTACCATGGGTTTCTTCCATTTCCGATGATAAGTAAAATCATCCATTACGTTGTCTTCAACAAGGTAATCCACATCATCCAAGTCCGAGTATGCCATTCTACCGACCCCCTCCAGACGATCGCTCGAGAATTGCCTTAGGCTGGTTTAAAGAGTTTCAATGATCTCTGAATCAAAAGTAATTCTTTTTGCCACTTAAGGGGATATCTCTACGAGTCACCTTCCCTAAGGTGTATCGTTATGGTATCATGGCAACTCAACTCCTCGCTACGTTGACAATCATTTACCACCTTCTTAGGTATGAAATTGTTGTCTACCTAGTAAACTCTCGTCATCTGTCTCACTCCATTTCTTCAGATCTGTGCTTCGTCTCCCAGCTCAAGAGATGTTGCTATGTCTCATTCTGTGAGTTGTTCGATCTTCGAGAAGATCGACCCTTCTAGAGTCTCCTTCTTCCCTCCAGGTCATGTGACAGGATTTCTCAAAGCAAGACCTCGAGTCAAAGATGGTGAATGAATCAACGTTCAACTGAAGTGCACCCTGGATCGTGAAGATTGTACTAGTTTGCGTTTCCCCTTCATCCTACCCTACGCTTGAATCTCGAGACGAGATTCTTGTTTAGTGGGGGTGAGTTGTCACATCCCTAGCTTCTGGTAATGCTCTGAGCTAGCTAGTCATGTGTTGCATCATGTTTAAATTTTGCCTAAAATTAAAATGGGGATGTTCAAACCCCAGCATTAAATCAACTCAACTAGGGTAAGTTAAAATCTTTTCAATAAACCCAAAAGGCCCCTAAGAAAAGTTCATGATTTCTGGTTAAGGTGGAAACCTCTGCCAAAAATGATGAATATATCCTTAGGTCATTTTTGGATTTTTGAATTAAATCATATTGTATTTGACTTTGGGCATTTAAATACTATAAATATTTTAAATGCTCAAATAAATGTTGGAAATTGATAAGGGTCACTGGAATAATTCAGAAAGCACCCATATTCATTTCCAGGATTTTATAAAATGATTTGATATTTAAAACAAATCAAAAACAACCCTGCAAAATAGAAAACAGAGTTAAAATAAAACAGAACAGTAAATAAAAAAAGAGAGAGAGAAGCCCACTTACCTGGCCTTACCCGCGCAGCCACCAGAGCTGGCCCAGTTCCCCAGCCGGCCCAGCCCACCTCCTCCTCCCTTGTCCTCTTCCTCCTCTGCCAGGAGGACGAGCAGAGGCGAGGCGTGGCGCGCGTCGACGCCGGCCACCTCCTGCTTCGCGCTGGAGGCCTCCCCCTTCGAGTCTATCCATGCGTGGAGACGCCACGCAGCCGCCCGGAGCCGTCCAGCCCTCCCTCTCCTCCCCTGGACCCCGTTCCCTCCTCTACTTCCCTCTCTGCACGCGCCCGAGCGGAGCCCATCGCCGCCGACGCCGTTACCGGGGCCACAGCCACCCCCTCGCTCCCACTATGCGTCCCTGAGCTCCGCCCTGACCCCGTGAAGCTACCCACGCGACGCACGCGACCAGAGGAGGCCGCAGTCGACCGGAGCATCATCGTCTTCACCTCCGGTGCCCGGAGATCGCCGCCGTCAATTCGCCGGCGCAGAAGCCTCCCCGAGCCCGCCGAGCTTCTCTTCCGACCCCATGTGAGCTCCTGCACCTTCCCTTATGCTCGCCCCCCCCTGTTTCTCTCCGCTAGCTCGATTCCGCCGGAGCCGAGAGCTCATCGCCGCCGGCCATGATGCCTCCGTCGTTTTAGCCACCACAGCCCGTGCCTGAGTGTGTCAACGCGTTCGGTGCCCTCCCAGGAGCACGCAGATCCCACCAGCTCCTCCTCCCGAGCTCCCTAACACCGACTCCGAGCTCACCCGAGCTCCGGCCGCCGCCTCGCTCGCCGTCGGCACCGATTCCGGCCGCCCCGAGTGCAACTGACTCCACCAGGAGCTTCGGCTCGTCCCCAGCTCCTCCTAGATGCCCTCCGCGGCCCATTTGGTCGCCGGAGTGGCCAAAACCACTCTCGCCGACGCGCTAATGGTCGCCGCCGGCGAAACTCCGGCAGGAGCCGACGTGGCCAGTCATTAGGGCCTAACTACCCCCGTTAACCACCCCCCCTAGGCCACTGACAGTGGGCCCCAGGGCTTAGTCAGAGCTAACCAGCCCGGGTCAACGCGGGATTAGTCCCTGTGTCACTGACCAGTGGACCCCACTGGTCAGGTTTGACCCGGGGCAGCCCTGTTGACTTGCTGACGCAAGCATGACGCAGTGCTGATGTCATAATTAATTTTCTGGAATTGTTTTAATTCTAAATAATCAGAAAATTCCAGAAAATTGTAAAAACTTCTAAAATTCATAGAAAATTAACCGTAACTCCAAATTTAATAAATTATATATGAAAAATTATCAGAAAAATTCAAGGAATCCATCTGTACCATTTTCATGCATGTTAGAACAACTTATCACTACTGTTTAGGGCAAATCAATTAAAGGGCATTTAAATAATCACATATGGAGTTTGAATTTGAATCTTGTATTCAAACCAACTTCATTTAATCTGTTGCTAGTTGCATTAGCCCAAAACACATTCATTTTGCCATGTCATAGCATGCATCATATTGTGCATTCCATTGATTGTGTTTTTTCTGTGTTGCCGGTGATTGCCCCCTCTCGATAGACGTGATACCGATGATGTGATCGTTGACACTGATGAAGACTCAATGTTATCTTCAGAAGTGCCAGGCAAGCAAAACCCCCTTGTTCATTCCGATACAATCCTACTCTCTCGCTCCTGCTCTCTTTACTGCATTAGGACAACACCGATTCATCTGTTACTTGCTGCGGTAGCTGAACCCCTTTATCCTCTGCATGACCTGTCATTCCACAGTAAATAGATGAAACCCACTAGCATGAGTAGGAGTTGTTTGAGCCCTGTTGTGCCTACTCATTCATGTTTGTTTGTCATGCCTGCTACTGCTTAGAGTTGAGTCAGGTCTGATTCATCGGGGATGAATTAGAGATGTGTGAACATGTCCTACTGTGTGTGAGCTAAGTGTGTGAACACGATTTGGTAAAGGTAGCGGTGAGAGGCCATGTAGGAGTACATGGTGGGTTGTCTCATTGAAGCCGTCCTTAGGAACTGAGTTCTGTGTTTGTGATCCATGATTCAGCTACTACCATACATTGGGCCCTGAAATATGACCCCGCTCGACTTCTTATTCACCCTTGTCCTCTGTCCAGGAGTTGCAAGTAGTTTCTGGTGTTTGTAGTATGCTGGAGGCCGTGGACAGCGCTGACCGTAGGGGTGGGCTGTGATGCGGTAGGCACGTGGCCGGGTAAACCGGGCGCCCGTTTGGTGTCACGGAACCCTGTTCACATCGTTTGGGGCTGTGAGCGAAACTCCGGCCGGATCTCCTCATGGATGGAACCCGAATAGGCGATAAACCTGGACTAGAGACTTGAGTGTTTAGGTAGGTCGTGGTCTACACCCACGTCGGCTTTCGCTTGAAGTCTGCCGAGCACATGTCGTGTGCAGACGCTAAGTGGTGGAAACATGTATGAAGAAGTACACCCCTGCAGGGTTAACATCATCTATTCGAATAGCCGTGTCCGCGGTAAAGGACTTCTGGGTTGCTTATATCAGTTCATAGACAAGTGAAAGTGGATACTCTAAAATACGCAAGATAAGCGTGAGTGCTATGGATGGCGTTCTCGTAGGGAGACGGGAGCGGATCCATAGTGGTGTATTGATATGGTGAATATGTGGACTCGTGTGCGCCACCTCAAAAGAGTTACTTGCAGTCGTAGTTCAGGATAGCCACCGAGTCAAAGCTGGCTTGCTGCAGTCAAACTCCACCATCCCCTTTGTTGATAATGATGCATATGTAGATAGTTCTGATGTAAGTCTTGCTGGGTACATTTGTACTCACGTTTGCCCATTTTATGTTTTTGCAGAGAGACTTCAGTCTCACTAGTATTTCCGCGTGGTCTTCGACGTTTAGCTTGTTACCTCAGCTACGATCTTGTGCCCTCGGCAGGATCTGATAGATAGCCAGGCTTCTCAGCCTTTTTCATTTATAGTTGTCTGTACTCAGACATGATAGCTTCCGCTTGTGCTTTGACTTGTATGCTCTGAGTGTTGGGTCGTGAGACCCCTGTTTGTAATATCTCGCTCCTCGGAGCCTATTGAATAAACTACTTGAGTCGTAGAGTCATTTTGTGATGCCATGTTGTACTGCACATATCGAGCATATTGTGTGTATGTTATTGAAATGCTTGGTATGTGTGGGATCTGACCATCTAGTTGTTTATCTTTAGTAGCCTCTCTTACCGGGAAATGTCTCCTAGTGTTTCCACTGAGCCATGGTAGCTTGCTACTGCTCCGGAACACTTAGGCTGGCCGGCATGTGTCCTTCTTCGTTCCTGTGTCTGTCCCTTCGGGGAAATGTCACGCGGTGAATACCGGAGTCCTGTTAGCCCGCTACAGCCCGGTTCACCGGAGTCCTGCTAGCCCAGTGCTACAGCCTGGATTCACTCGCTGATGACCGACACGTTCGATGCTGGGTCATGGATGCCTGTCCCTGTAAGTCTGTGCCGCTTTGGGTTTACGACTAGCCATGTCAGCCCGGACTCCTTATCATATGGATGCTAGCGACACTGTCATATACGTGTGCCAAAAGGCGCAAACGGTCCCGGGCAAAGGTAAGGCGACACCCGTGGGAATACCGTGCGTGAGGCCGCAAAGTGATATGAGGTGTTACATGCTAGATCGATGTGGCATCGAGTCGGGGTCCTGACAAAAAATTTAACGACGGTGGCCGTATTGTCACCTCGTAGTACACCGGATCCGGACTCTTGTGCGGCTATTATGAGTACGTCAGACCCAGCGCACCATGGAAATTCCTGATGAAGTATGCACATGCAGCGGCGGCCCAGAGTTGAGGGTTTGTTGTGTGAGTCAGCAGAAATAGTTAAAGGAATGAAAATTAGTCCGGTCGGTGGCGATCCAGATGAGACATGGAGCAGTGCATGTGGTCCGATAAGAGTTCGTCTCTATGGAGCACGCATCAGGGGAATTCTCTTTCCTTCCTTTTTTAATTCATATCTTGCTTGGCCGCTGGCCCTCTGCAATGTTCTCTGACAAGTGCATGGACGCAAACTACTACTAACCATCTAATTGATTACTAGTTTTGCAGCACTTTATCTTAGATTTGGTACGTGGATTCTAGTAATCTGAGTACTACTACTCCACTTGAAGGATCAGTATATCTTTAATATTGGTGGATACTAGTCTGTATGGACCGCTTCCTCTTATTCGCTTCGGTCTGCTATGGTCATCGCTACTCAAACAGAAATATCAGGTTCTATTTTTCCAGTTACCAACGAAGTATATATTAAATACGCACTGGATATGGTTCTGCTGGTTTGCACAACTTTTTCTGTGTAGACCTTTAGCGACTGATCTAAAATTTGGTCCGTCAAAGCGGTGGCCGCATCCGGACATAAATCGGGGGCGTTTAATGGATTGTCAAACTAGCCCTGACGGCACATGCAGTTCTTGATCACGGAGCCGAGGACAAATACACCACTGGCAACGATCATCAAGGGAGATCCTTTCCCTTATTCTCATTCTCTTTCCTTATTTAATTCAGCCTGCCGTCGGTTGTCCACTAGTAGTTTTTTTATTTTTGTTAGAGTTTGCATAGTTCTAACGCAATCATGTACTAGTTTTGCACCCGGCCTTCACTTCATGATGACTACCACGCCAACTATGCTACTACTACCAGAATCAGGCGCTAGTACTGGTTTAGCTAGCTACGTAACACCACCACTTCACGTGGAGTACATGACCAAGTTTACTTTTCCCTCAAATTGCTATGTGCACTAAGAGGCGGTCAACAGGAAGCGTGGATCCCTTCCCTTTTACTATGTTCTAGGGATTGTTGCACGTGGATTATTTTCTGTTGGTTTGTACTGTATTGTATTATCTTTTACAGAGATACTTGCCGATGCTTGTAAATGCTTTTTTCGTCTGCATCGATCTGGCCAGCCGACGTACGCGTCAGAACCTTCATCAAACCGACCTCCGCATTCAGATCTGCAGTTCCGTATATTGGTCGGCCCGACGCAGTCTTGACGCACTCCGGCAAGGACGCCCCTCATCCATAATCATCTCGTCTGCTATCAGCTTCGACGTCATCGAATAAGTCGACAGGTGCAATTGTTTTAGTTATTCACATTGTGCATATTAATAATATTTCAAAGAGTATTTTCTGCTCGTCGACGATTGTTCGGACTGCAGGTTTTGCAGTCTGGTCTACCTTGAGGCCGTCGTCTTAGGGCGATTCGATATGCCATCGCTATCCCGCACTCATCTTTCCGTAACCCGGGCGACCCTGCGAATTCGGATTTTGTCACCTCGTCACGCCGACGCCCTGCGACACATCGGCCTCGTGCCAGGCCAAATCTCCTTTAATAATTTATTTTACATAAAAAAATTTCTAAAGAAATTTTCTTTTCTTTATTTTGTTATTATCATCTGTCTTGTGCTATTTCATGCATGTAGATGGTGTCATGGAGGGCCGATGTCATCATCCCGCCCGCGTCGACCAAGTTTTGGGGTCACCTTGGCGCGTGTCCCTCTGCCGACATCTCCGTGCGGCCACTCCGCCATGCCGGCCTCGGCGCTCAGGCCATGTTTATTTAATTATTTACTTCGCTTGAGTTAAATAAGCAGAAGAACCTTTTTTAAAAAGGGGGTATATTATTACTATCATTACTTGTTAGAACCTTTGTCTTGCACTGTTTTTATGTGCACAGGTAATCAACTTTGACTGCGTCACGCGGTCAAATCTGTGGGCCGATGTCATCGTCCTGCCTGCACCGATCAAATTGCGATGTCGCTTCAACGCGCGTCCCTGTGTGCACCAACTTCAACTGTGCTATGTCGCCACTTTGTCAAGCCGAGTTTTTTTCCCGGACACTTCGGAACCGGCTTGGGGGCTGGGACCTCGGCCAGGCCAAAGACTGTCTTCGTCCCGCCTTAAGTCCGGACCTCATCATCAACACCAAGAACACTAACCAGCTAAGTCGCTTTCATGCTAAAAAACTTTCAGTTTTAAATTTTGTTCGGTTCGACCAAGCATTTTGCTTTTTTGACAAAGAGTCATTTGTGAAAAACTTTCTTTGTCAAAACCTTGTTTGTTGCAAGCAAATTCAAATACCCCGTTTACTTGGGGGCTTCCTTCATGAAGCTTTTCCTCTTGCATATGATTATACTTGTACGGCTTCGTTCCTTGTCCGTGTATTACGCCACAATATGCACCATATTGACTTAAGTGTTCCGCAAGCTGGGTTGCCGGGCTCCTATGCTTACCCATACGTTCCTGATTGTTCGACTAGTGAGTAAAGGGAGCACCTCTGTGATTGTCACGATCGGGTCATCCGAGCTCTGACCTCAGACTGGGTGAAGCCGAAAGCTAGCGCTCTTATTGTTTTCAATCATGGTCGGCACACGACGGAACTCATGAGTACAAAAAATCTATTGCACAAGTCTCATAGTAATAATGAGCATCGAAGAAAGGTATTGGTGGGGGTACTATTTTCTTCGAAGATGCTTCTTACACTTCGTCAGTAATATAACATAAGTTCCCTGAGCGCGCTTTGTCTGTTACAGCCTTATGGCCTGATTGCCTGGTCATCGGAAACACTGTCGATACTCTCGACAGGTGGAGTACATGATACTTTTCGGCCCTTGGTCGAAGAGGGAGAAGCCGACGGTCGGTTAAGACGCGTTTAAAGTTCGGGTGAACACAGATATGATATAAGTACTTCGGTACATACACTCACTATAGATAAAATTCTTTTACCCAAGTCACTTGGGGGCTCTTAAATTAATATGAGCAGTTTTATAATATATGTTTTCTTCTTAGTCATTGCAAAATCTTTTTCTACCACTCCTTTATCAACTCAGGTGTATGATCAATAGCCGGGTAGCCTAGTTTCTCTCTCAAACCGCTCGCATTCAGTTCGCTAAACTGGCCTGAGAAACACTTTGCCTTCAAGATAGGGAGGTTGAAGCTGAAGGTTGACCCACTTGAAGTCTAGAGATCGGATTTGTCATGTCAAAGCACGATGGAAGTACACTTTTAAGACCAATTTCTTATTGGCACCAAAACAACTTGATTCAATCTAGACGTAAAGTTTATACGCATGTTTTTGGCCTTTGAGCTTATAACATCTTTTTCACCTATTTTATGTTTTCCTTTCAGGAACTAGGACACTCTCTTGGTTGAGGTGTTCGGCGTGAAACTCTTTTATCAAACTACAGTTCGGCATCTTTTCTGCCGAACCCCACCTCGGTATTGTCAAAACATACATGACAGTTGAACTAGTTCCCCAGGAGGTACGATCCTAGGGTCGACCTTGTTGCCCAACCCAATTCTCGGGGGGGGGGGCTACTACATTGGCAATCCAATGCAGAAAATTTAAGTGCAATATAGTTTTCGAGGAGATTATGATCCTCAGGTTGGTCGGCCGCACCCAACCTGAGTCTCGAGGTCTTTGCACACCGATTTTTGTGTCCCGAAGTATTCTGCCGAGCTAGGAGTTGATCCTCAGGCTGATTTTTGCGAATCAACCTGAGTCTCAGGGGCTACTGGGATCAGCGGTCTTATGTCATCCTTCAGGTGCATCTCGGGTTTTAGACCGATACACACCTTGAGGGCTACTGGCTATATATCTCGGCAGAGAATAAATTGCACCAATCAAAAATATTGACAAAAAATCGGCCCGCGGTCGGGGTGGTGCACCACCTCGGAAGTAGTCTGGCATAAAGCTCGGGCGTGAGTGGCTGGCTCCATAGAGGGCATTTCCGGCATTAAGCTCGGCTAAACTCCTTCAGCTTTTTTGAACCAAGGTGATCTATTACACCTCGGATATAGTCCGGCGTTGGAGCTTGGACATAGTTCGGTGTTGGAGCTCGGATATGGTTCAGCGTTGGAGCTCGGCTGTAACAATACTCTTCGGATACAGTCTGGCGTTGGAGCTCGGATACATTCCGGCGTTGGAGCTTGGAAGCAGTCTGGCGTTGGTGCTCGGCTGCGAAAGATACCTCGAATGCAATCCGGCGTTAGAGCTCGGACGCAAGAGGACACTGCCGCCTGGGAACAACTTCAAACCCAAGGTGTGGCATAAAAATAACAAGGCATTGATAAAGGCCGCAAACTTAAAGGGGCTCCTCGGATACCCGACGTGTAAACTCTTCAGATGCACTTCGGCGATCCTCAAGATCGAAGATGAGAAGATTTCTTGAACCAGTTTTCAAAACCAACAACTAAAGATGAAAGATAGTTCGGAAGAATCGAGGAGCGTCCCCAACTTGAAGACCAGTTCAGGGGGCTACTGACGGTGTCCTGGACTAGGGGGTACTCACCACGTCATCTCCTAATCAGTTGGATTGGGCCGAGGATCCCCCATGGTCGTATACTCATGGGCCAGTTCGGACAACCCCTACCGCATACAAGGAAGACTCCACAATACTTGGCACCCAAGACAAGGACTCTCCTAAAACCCTAGGCCTCCAGTGTCTTATATAAACCAAGGCTGGGATAGTCAATAGACAATTCCAAATTCATTAGACCAGTCTCGTGGTAGACATATGTACTCTGTACTACACCCATATGAATACAATCAAAAGTAGGACGTAGGGTTTTACCTCCATCAAGAGGGCCCGAACCTGGGTAAAATCATGTGTCCATGTTACCATTGCTCCAAGGCTCCTAGCTTAGGACCCCTACTACGAGATACGCCGGATATTGAACTGACACCCATCATCGACGGATTTAACCTCACTCGAGTCCTTATGGACGGCGGCAGCAGCCTGAACCTGCTCTATCAGGATACAGTGCGAAAATGGGTATCGATCCCTCGAGGAACAAACCCAGCAAAACCACCTTTAAAGGCATCATCCCAGGTGTAGAGGCCCATTGTACAGGCTCAATCACACTGGAAGTGGTCTTCGGATCACCGGACAACTTCCGAAGCAAGGAGTTAATCTTCGATATCGTCCCGTTTCGCAGTGGCTATCATGCACTGCTCGGACGAACAGCATTCGCAAATTTAATGCAGTGCCGCATTACGCATACCTCAAGCTCAAGATGCCAGGGCCTAGGGGGGTCATAACGGTAAATGGAAACACAGAACACTCGCTCCGCACGGAAGAGCACACTGCGGCCCTTGCAGCAGAAGCACAAAGCAGCCTTTTAAGGCAGACCACTAATTCGGCGTCACAGCCCCCGGACACCTTCAAGCGAGTTCGGAACAAGCTACAACAAGATCGACTGGCACGTTCAGAGCTCTCCTAGCAATTCGGCCCTAGTCCCAGTCCCAGTCAAGCAACGAAATCTGTGTCGCGCGTACATAACTACGCACTAAAAATACCATGGACATAGGCGGGGCATGATCAGGGCACGTCCCGCAATGCGGCTTAACCGCCCTAGGGGCTGTGTACCTTTATCATTTCTTTTCTCTTTCAGGGCCTAACTCTCTGGAAGCCCTTTCCGGCAGTATGATTGCCGTCCGGAAGCAACAACCAAGGCGATAGGAAGCTAAGATGAACACAGGAACCCCCAGGTGGTCTCTAATAATAATTGATATACCCGTTTTTCACTATATATGCGCAACTTGCCCTGGGATATGAAATTTCGAATTATCCTACTTTCTGCTTATTGCACTACTCATACCAGTACGCTTCGACGTATTATTTAAATAACAATGCATATCATTAGTCTATCATTGCATTATTTAAGCTTTTCTCTCTCTCTCTCTCTCTCTCTCTCTCTCTCTCTCTCTCTCTCTCTCTCTCTCTCTTATATGTCCATTTACGACAATCCGCACCCGCACGTTCGGGTACAGTTAGTACGCCAGGGGCTTTCGTTTACCCCATAATACGGCGCAAGAAGTCCGAACACTTTCGACAGTGCAGCACCCCGAACTTATAGCATTATATGCATCAGCTCTGAATCATGTCTTTGGTCAAACATTGGGTTTTCCTGGCTCCCATGCTTTGGTACCTTACGTTCCGCTATATCGGCTAAGGTAGCGGTGGGAGAACTATTGTGATTGTGTCCCGGTTCTTCCGGACGAGCACCTCAGTAGAGAAAGCCGAAAACTTACTATCATGATAAGACGAGAGACTGGTTGCTATTCGAGAGGTCTCAAGTCCTTAAAGACTTTTTCTTCTTCGGGCGAGGAGTCGGCCTTGTCCGGCTTAGGCGTGTATAGCGCCCCAAATTCGGCCTTCCGAATACCAGGGGCTTCACCAAAATTTAAAATTATAGACTTCTATGGCTAAGTGAGAGTGATAAAGCATTATAGTCTGATTGCCTAGTTCGTTGTGTTTAACACCTCACTTGAAGGACCCAAAATTGGGATAAAGATTGCTCAGGTTTATCCCGAACACCCAAGTACTAGTTACATGGGGGCAGAAGCCGACGACTGGCCAACTCTCAGATTTTATAAATGGCCGCACAGAAGGTAATATTTTAAATTAAAAAAGCATCGCATGGCGCAAATGAACTCGTTTCATATTACAGGATCACATGAGCATGTTCATTCAAAAATTATATCCTTGGCACACTCATCCGCCACAAGGCGGGAACCCTTCAGGACACTCTCATAGTACATCTCGGGGCAGCGATGCTCCTTGCCCTTTGGCGGCCCCTCCTTCACCAGCTTCACGGCGTCCAGCTTCACCCAGTGCACCTTCGCCCGGGCAAAAGCCCTACGCACACCCTCGATGCAGACGGACTGCTTTATGACTTCAAGCCGTGGGCAGGCGTCGACAAGCCGCCTTACCAGACTGAAGTAGCTGCCGGACAGGGGCTCGCCAGGCCACATCCGGACTATAAGGCCCCTCATGGATTGTTTGGCAGCCTTGTGAAGCTCGACCAATTGCTTCAGCTGGTCGCTCAAGGGCACGGGGTGTTCGGTCCCAGTATACTGAGACTAGAACAACTTCTCCGTCGAGCTCCCCTCCTCAGCTCGGTAAAACTCCGCGGCATCAAGTACACTGCGAGGAAGATCTGCAAACGCTCCTGGAGAGCTCCGTACTCGGGTAAGAAAAAGGAAAGTCTCCTTCACGTGCTTGCTTTGCATAATGAATGCCTTACTCGCTGATATCTTCTTCACCGCATCAATCTCCTAGAGGGCCTTGTGTGCTTCGGCCTTGGCGCTCCGGACGCTTTCAAGCGCCTGCGCGAGCTCGGACTCTCGCATCTTAGAGTCAAGCTCCAAGGACTCGTGCTTTTTGGCGAGAGCCTCGAGCTCTTGCTGCACCTCGCCTACTCGGGCTTCTTGCTTCTCCTATTCAATGTGCTCCTTGGCCGCTTTGTCTTCGGCCTTGGACAGCGCCTTCCTCAGGGTTGCCACTTTGGTCATGGCCCCTGGCAAATCCATGATGATCCTATTACTTTACACCCGAATTTCTTTTTAAATATATAGACAAGGGTATTGCTTACCTTTGCTCTCCTCGAGCTGCCTCTTGGTAAGGCCGGGCTCATCCTCGGACCGCTCCAGGTCCTGCTTCAGTGTAAAGACCTCCGTAGTACGTGCGACAGCGGCTAGCAGTGAAGCCTGCACATACACATAGAAATTTTTCTGATTAGACTCCTGAGTTATCATTTGATCCTCTATCCGGCCTTTCTTTTCGAACGCCAAACAGAGCATCAAGGGCTAGTATCCATGCGGGCATATTTTCCAATATCTTCATTGCTTACCTCAAAGCCTGTTAGGAGGCTAGAGCAAGCTTCGGTCAGTCCGTTCTTGGTGGACTGAACTTTCTTGATCACCGCACTCATGATAGTGGGTGCTCTTCGTCGATGGAAGCGCCACGAAGCGCTTCCAGCAAGTTGTCTGGTGCCTCTTGATAGACAGAGGACACCGGCATGGGCGGCTTGCCCCCCTTAACGGGGGGTCGCTCGCCGGAGTCCGGAACCACCGAAGATTCCGGTGCAGTGTTCGGCTAGGGGCCGAACCTGGAGCCCATGGGAGTCCGGCTCCCTTTGCGCCCAAGGTCCGGGAGGTCGCCTCGAGGCGCCCCCAGGACTGCCTCCCCTTGGCCCGGTGCCTGTTGAGACAACACCTCAACGTTGTCCGCAGGGCAAGTAGTGGAGGCGGTCGAAAGAGAACCATTGTTCATATCCGATGAGTCCAACGAACCGCTCGACGAAGTTACGTCGAGATGAGCTTGGGACGGACTGCATAATCTTGTTCGGCATGAGAAGAAGTAGAGCAGTACAACATACAACGAATTACTATGGTGTCTGGATACTTACGACTTCGCCAGGGGCTTGACCCTGGGTAGCCACTCATCGCCGCTGTAGGCAGCCGTCATGGAGCAGTCCGAAGGGAGGGTCTTGCCTTTCTTGGACCCTTCGGCCTCCCCGGTTGGGTCGGCCTTCCTTTTCTTGTCTCCCCGGCTGGGGGGGAGAACTTTCCTCTTGCTCCTCGTCGTCTTCGTGGGAGGAGTGCGCGTCGGAGTCATTGGACGATGAGTCTGATACAACCTTGCGCCGGAGACCCTTTCGGGTCCCCGCGGCCTTCTTCTTGGTCTTCTTCACCGGCACCTCGTAAGGTGCCGGAGTCAGCATCTCCGTTAGGAGAGCGCCCACAGGATCTTCGGGCAGGGGGCTGGGCAATCAAGCTGCCTCGCTGTCTTTATCCAGTCCTGTTAATGGCATAGAAGCTTAGATCCTGCATATGACTAAACCGGGGCAAATAAATACCTTGAGAGATATAAAAACTTGCCGGATTGGTGCGGCGCTTTGCGCTGAGTCTGCGATCCTCAGTGAGGGAAGGAGGAATCTCGGCGCCCTTGAACAGCACCCTCCAGACATCCTCGTGCATCGTGTCATAGAGCTCTCGCAGCATCTGGTGCTTGGCCGAGTCAAACTCCCACAAATCAAATGCCCGTCGTTTACACGGGAGGATCCGGCGGAAGAGCATGACCGGGCCACATTGACAAGCTTGATTTTCTTGCTCGTCATGTTCCGGATGCAGGTCTAGAGTCCGGTCAACTCTACCGAAGAACCCCAGGATAGGCCCTTCTCTTTCCAGGAGGTGATCCGCGTGGGGATTCCGGATCGAAATTTGGGGGCCACCACCCAGTTGGAGTCGCGCGGCTCGGTGATGTAGAACCACCCCGATTGCCACCCCTTTATGGTATCCACATGGGTGCCCTCGAGCCAGGTGATGTTAGGCATCTTGACCACCATGGCGCCTCCGCACTCTGCTTGCTGGCCACCCACCACCTTCAGTTTAACATTGAAGGTTTTCAGCCATAGGCCGAAGTGGGGCCTGATGCGGAGGAAGGCCTCGCACACCACGATAAACGCCGAGATGTTGAGGATGAAATTGCGGGCCAGATCATGTAAATCCAGCCCGTAGTAGAACATGAGCTCGCGGACAAATGGGTGGAGGGGAAATCCCAGTCTACGGACAAAATGGGTAAGAAAAACTACCCTCTCATGGGGTTCGTGCGTTGGGATGATCTGCCTAGCATCTGGCAGCCGGTGCACGATATCCGCGGCCAGATATCCGGCTTCCCGTAACTTTTTTTATGTTCTCCTCCGTGACGGAGGAGACCATCCACTTGCCTCCTGCTCCGGACATGCTTGGAGTGGTTTGAGAAGAAGAACACGAGCTTGGGCGCTAGAGCTCGAGTGTGCGAGAATGGGTAAGCAAGGAGGAAGAAGGCGTGGGTGAAAAGAGTAAATCCTTGTCCCTTCATAAGGGTGGAAGAGGCGATGCGTCTCCCCACTTGCCTGGTAAAACCGCTTATTCCCCAGGTGCCGTAATTGATGGCGCGGTTGGGTTACCCACATCCGTATTGATGAGAATCCCGTAATAAGGGGGACACGATCTCTGCTTTGACAAGACGTGTCGAGAAAATCGCCCCATGTTATCTGCGGTGATGGTTCAGAAAAACGGTTCGAATAATGACCGAGCCATGACATAATGCTGTGCTATCAGAACGCGTCAGCAGATTAGATTTGTGCAAATATTATTCTCTCTGTGGTAGTATGTGGAACTTGTTTTGTAGAGCCGGACATTATTCTGGTGTTCAAAATCTTCTATGGAGTATTCGGAGGAGGAACCCGCCTTGCAATGCCGAAGACAGTACTGCGCGCCGGACTCATCGTCATTGAAGCCTGGTTCAGGGGCTACAGAGGGAGTCCTGGATTAGGGGGTCTCCGGACAGCCGGACTATTGGACTCTGAAGATACAAGATTGAAGACTTCATCCCGTGTCCGGATGGGACTCTCCTTGGCGTGGAAGTCAAGCTAGGCAATACGGATAAGAAGATCTCCTCCCTTGTAACCGACTCTGTGTAACCCTAGCCCCCTCCGTGTCTATATAAACCGGAGGGTTTAGTCCGTAGGACAACATATACAATCATACCATAGGCTAGCTTCTAGGGTTTAGCCTCTACGATCTCGTGGTAGATCAACTCTTGTAATACTCATATCATCAAGAACAATCAAGCAGGACGTAGGGTATTACCTCCATCAAGAGGGCCCGAACCTGGGTAAACATCGTGTCCCCTGCTTCCTGTTACCATCCGCCTTAGACGCACAGTTCAGGACCCCCTACCCGAGATCCGCCGGTTTTGACACCGACATGAGGCATCCCTGCTCATGTGGGTTGGGGCAGAGGACGTGCACGTCACGGCGGTTCTCTTGTACACCTTGGATGGGCGAGGGAGGGCCAGTGGCCGCGGTGGTAGAGGACGGCGGTGGCAAGCGCGCTCGGGGCGGGTGAGGAAGTGAGCCAGGGGAGGCAATGCACTTGAGGGGGAGAGAGGGGGATCCGGACGGATCTAGGGGTCGCATGGCATCTTAGGGGAGGCCGGGGGAAAGCAGACAGAGAGGAAGTGGCCTCGCGTGTGTGTGCGTGCGGCGACCACCCGCCCTCGCGTCCTTCTGTCAAGAGGAGGACGACGACTGGCAGGTGGCCACATGGGATGGCTTCACAGTAACTTGGCTGAGGTAAGCACTTCTCTCTCTGATTTGCTATTTAAGTTTCTGTTTTCTATTGCTTTAACTCTGTTTTGATTTAGTAAAATACTAAACCACATCTAAAAATCCTAAAATAAATTGTGGGCACCTTTTGAATTATTTCCAACAACCCACATTTAGTTTCAAAATTATTTGATCATTTAAAATAATTATAGCAAAATGCCCAAATTCAAAGACATAACGGTTTAATTCAAAAATCCAGAGATGACTTAGAAAAAGTGCACAATTTTTGGCAGAGGTTTTCACCCATTTCAAAAATGATGAACTTTGCTGACGGGCATTTTGGGTTCATTGAAAATATTTTTAAATTGAACCTAGTTGAATTCCATTTGGTGCTAGGGTTTGAACATCCCCATTTCAAAATTTTCTTTGAATTCAAACATGATGCATGGATGCTGATGCAACTAATTAGAATCAATTTCTAGGGCCGTGACAACTCACCCCCACTAAACAAGAATCTCGTCCCAAGATTCAAGATGTGAGGTAAGAAGACAGAGGGGACATGGAACTGGAACAATCTTCAAGGTCCAAATTGCACTTCTCTAAGATGTTGATTCATCACTTTATATTGATTTTGACATCTTGCCAAGCGACTTCAATGCATCTTCACCTTTGGACATTCGACATCTTCACCTACAAGCACCTCAAGACTACGCTCAAGAGAAGCTCCCCAAGCTCAAGTCCACACCTTCCACAAGTTACTACGACCTCGACATCGACCACGAGCTTCATTTCTATGGGACTCAAGACCTCGAGGAGTATCTCGAATGGGAGTGCAAGATGGACGACTACCTCAAGCTCCTTCAAGTCCCGTCCGAAGATCAAGTGAAGTGCGCCATGATACGTCTCCAACGTATCTATAATTTTTTATTGTTCCAAGCTGTTATATTATCAATCTTGGATGTTTTATAATCATTTTATATCTACTAACAAATTGACATAGTGCCAAGTGCCAGTTGTTGTTTTTTCCATGTTTTTTACATCACAGGAAATCAATATCAAACGCAGTCCAAATGCCAGGAAACTTTACGGAGAATTTTTATGGGCCAGAAGGAACACGATGGGCCCTGGCTACGCCTGGGGGGTTCCCTAAGAGAGGCACAACCCACCAGGGGCGCCAGGAGGCCCATGCATGCCCTGGTGGGTTGTGCCCACCTCGGGTGCCCCCCGGACAGCCTCTTTGCTCTATAAATACCCCAATATTCCCAAAACCCTAGGGGAGTCGACAAAATATTCATCCAGCCGCCACAGAGTCCAAAACCACCAGATCCAATCTAGATGCCATCTCGGATGGGGTTCACCACCTCCATTGGTGCCTCTCCGATGATGTGTGAGTAGTTCTTTGTAGATCTTTGGGTCCGTAGTTAGTAGCTAGATGGCTTCATCTCTCTCTCTCTCTCTCTCTCTCTCTCTCTCTCTCTCTCTCTCTCTTGATTCTCAATACAATGGTCTCTTGGAGATCCATATGATGTAACTCTTTTTGCGGTGTGTTTGTTGGGATCAATGAACTTCGAGTTTATGATTAGATCTATCTTTTTATATCCATGAAAGTATTTGAGTTTCTTTGATCTCTTTTATGAATGATCTCTTATAGCCTCGTATTTCTTCTCCGATATTTGGGTTTTGTTTGGCAAACTTGATCTATTTATCTTGCAATGGGAAGAGGTGTTGTGTAGTGGGTTTGATCTTACAGTGCTTGATCCCAGTGACAGAAGGGGAACCGACACGTATGTATCGTTGCTACTAAGGATAAAACGATGGGGTCTATCTCTACATAGATAGATCTTTTCTACATCATGTCATCATTCTTATTGCATTACTCCGTTTCTCCATGAACTTAATACACTAGATGCATGCTGGATAGCGGTCGATGTGTGGAGTAATAGTAGTAGATGCAGGCAGGAGTCGGTTTACTAATCTTGGACGTGATGCCTATATAATGATCATTTCCTGGATATCGTCATGAGTATTTGAAGTTCTATCAATTGCCCAACAGTAATTAGTTCACCCACCGCTTTGCTATTTTTCTCGAGAGAAGCAACTAGTGAAATCTACGGCCCCCGGGTCTCTTTCTCATATTATTTGCCTTTGCGATATACTTTTATTTGCTTTTATTTTCAGATCTATCAATCCAAAAATCCAAAAATACTTTGTTGCATTCGTGATCTATTTATTCAATCTATCACAACCTTTTTCATGGCACGCACCAATTTCAGTCACCGTTACCCGAAAGGGATTGACAACCCCTTTAACACGTTAGGTTGCGAGGATTTGTTATCTATGTGCAGGGGCTATTTATGTTGTGTTGCTTGGTTCTCCTACTGGTTCGACAAGCTTGGTTTCATATCTGAGGGAAATACCTACCGTCGTTGTTGCTGCATCAGCCCTTTCTCTTTCGGGAAATACTGACGTACCTTCAAGCGACATCAAAAGGAATTTCTGGCGCTGTTGCCGGGGAGGATCTTCAACATATACCAGGTTCCTAATCAAAAATCTCATCTCCTCGCAATTTACATTATTTTCCATTTGCCTCTCATTTTCCTCTTCCCCACTTCACAAAAAATTGCCGTTTTATTCCCCCTCTTTTTCCGTTCGTCATTTTCTTACCGGATCTATCTTTGTGTGTAACCTTGTTTGCCGTTATTATCATTATGGATAGTTCTTCCCCTATTGCTTACACTCCCGAGAACGAGGTTCTCAACTTTAAACAAAGGGGAGGAGAAACTTTAAAAGATGCTTGGTATAGGATTTCCAATGCTCATAATAGATCTGCCCGTAAGCAATCCACCATTGTTCTTCTTCGTTATTTTTATGTTGGCATCACCACTTGGTATAGATTCATCCTTGGTACAATTACCGGTGGAAATTTCTTGATGTGTCCTTCTCTTGATGCCTTTAATGCTATGGGAAATTTAGTGGGCTCACCACCCCTCATGATTAATGAAAGAAC
This sequence comes from Triticum aestivum, assembly GCF_018294505.1. NCBI lineage: Eukaryota > Viridiplantae > Streptophyta > Magnoliopsida > Poales > Poaceae > Triticum > Triticum aestivum. The sequence goes on along the minus strand of NC_057794.1, from coordinate 118,297,525 downwards.
ATTGACTCTTGAGCATGTTATGGAAAGACTAGATGCTATGGAAAAGAAAATGCTCACCGAAGATCATATGGGAATTATAGATAAAAAGATACATAATTTTTCCACCAATATAGGGTCAAAAGCGGGAGATATTCTTAAGTTGCTAAGGGAAATGGGTACCACAATTCATAAAAGAATAGAAGAACGCCCTTCTCGGATTGATAACTTAGAAGAAATTTTTAGTAATCTAAGCACGGCTTTTGCTTCCGCTAAAACTATCGAAAAAACTCCTGTTAAAATTGGTAGAGCTTCCAAGAACAAGGGTGCAACCTCTAGTGATAGTAATAAAGAAGATCTTAAGATGATTGGTATTCATCCGGATTTTGTTGAAGTGATAAGAGATCCTTTATGCAAGAAAGAAATATTTGGATTTATCCCTAGAAGTGTTGTTATTGAAAATATTTATGCTAAATATTTGAAGGGTTTTAAGTGTTTGATTGAAGAGTTGGAGAAAGATGACAAAACTTAGATCCTTGCTTTATGCCTAGCTAAGGGCGTAAAACTATAGCGCTTGTTGGGAGGCAACCCAATGAATAAAATTTATTTTTGCTTTTTTCTTTCTGTTTTTGAGTGTTAGCACAATTATGCTACTGCTATGATTGTGTTTTTTATGTTTTAATTATAGTTTGTTCCAAGTAAAGCCCTTAGGATCTTCTTGGGTGATAGTTGTTTGATCTTGCTGAAAAAACAGAAACTTTTGCGCTCACGAAAATAATTATAATTTTTTACCAGAGAGCGATAAAATACCCATTCCACTTGCAGTATATCAATATACAAATTACTCAGGTCTTCCTAAGGTTTCAGAATTTTTGGAGTTATAGACATATTCCAAATAGTCAGATTGCTACAGACTGTTCTGTTTTGACAGATTCTGTTTTTTGTGTTGTGTGCTTATTTTGATGGCTCTATGGTTATCTTTGATGAGTTTTTTCCATAGAAAAGTTGAAATACAGTAGATATAATACAAGAACAAAATATTAATTGGATTTATACAACACTTATAGTAGTGATTTATTATTCTTATACTAACGGATCTCACGAAGGTTTTGTTGAGTTTTGTGTGATTGAAGTTTTCAAGTTTTGGGTTATCTTACGATGGATGAAGGAATAAGGAGTAGAAGAGCCTAAGATTGGGGATGCCCCAGCATCCCAAGCTATTATCCAAAAATGAGCAACCAACTAAGCTTGGGGATGCCACTCGGTGGCATCCCCTCCTTCTTCTAACGACCATCGGTATTTAACTCGAAACTATATTTTTATTCGTCACATACTATGTGTTTTGCTTGGAGCGTCTTGTATGATATGAGTATTTGCTTGTTTTTTGTGTGTTTTAAGTCTTGATCCTTGCTGGACACACCTATTTGAGAGAGCCAAAATTATGTCATGACTTGTTAGAATTGCTCTCTATGCTTCACTTAAATTTTTTATGAGCTATGGACTTGCTCTAGTGCTTCACTTATATCTTTTTGAGCACGGTGTGCTTAGTATTTTTGAAGAAATGCTCTCTTTCTTCACTTAGATTTATTTAAGAGTTAGTAAAATTTTCAACAAATTCTCTCTTGCTTCACTTAAATTAATTTGAGAGAAAGAAATATTATGCTCATGATCTTCACTTATATTTGTTTGAGCTTGTCAAAAGTAACATATGAAAATTATTCCCAAAGTGATAGATATCCAAGAAGGATATAATAAAAACTTTCATGAAGATCATTGGACAAAATAAACTTGATTCTTAGTAATAGTTTTGAGATATGATGATGTGATATGTGAGTCATCTTGATGAGTAATTATTATTTAGTAAGAATATTGGTGTTAAGGTTCGTGATTCCCTGTGCAAGCACGAAAATCAATAGTTATGCAATGAAATTATATCCTACTTATGGTGCATTATTCGGTGTTAGTTATGCTTAATGCTCGCTTATGAGATTATTCGTTTCTTGGTTGTTCGCTTCCCAATCTTTTGCTAGCCTTCATTTTGCACTAAGTATGATCACTACTTGTGCATCAAAAAATCTTTAAACCAGGTTTGCCACAAGAGTCCACTATATCTACCTATATGCGGTATTCTTTTGCCATTCTAAGCAATTTTGCATGTGCCATCTCTAATTTTTAAAAATAAACTTCTCTTTTGTGTGTTTGTTTTGCTCGCGGAGCAGTGAGGGGTGGCTAATATTTTCCATGCTATATGTGTTATTCTCAAGATGAGTGTTTATTCACTTGTCATTGCACGAGAGTAAGGCAAAGGTATTAGGCATGCCCAGTCCCGAAAAAAATGAATTTACTTTATGTTGTCAAATAATAAATTCCTTGGAAAGTGTTGGTATGGAGGGCACCCGTGGATACGGTTAGCCATGGAAAGTGAAAGTATGGTGGAAAAGGAATAAACTTTATTTTCTGTTTGGGAACCGCCTATGATATATCTAAGTATGGAAAGTATTCGGAACTCTAAGTCATTTTCGTTGGTGGGATGGATACACCTTCCAAAATGTTTTTATCTCTAAGTTTTTCGCTTTGAGCTCTAGCACCTCTACAAATCCCTACTTCCCTCTGCGAAGGGCCTATCTTTTACTTTATGCAATTTTTATTTTGAATTTGAGTCTCCATCTTCTCTTATAAAAGCACCAACTATGAGGCAATATGATCGTACTTGAGTATTGGACATAGCTAATATAATATGTGAGTGTGTTTCATGAATGGATCAATGGTTAAGCACGATGGGCTAGGGATAGCTTATTTTAGCGTTGATATTTTGAAAGACATGGTTGCTTGTTGATATGCTTGAGTATTTAAATTATCATGTCAAAACAAGACTATTGCTTTGAACAATATAAAAGTCCAAATTTCCATGTTATAAATAAAGAAATATGATATGACATGTTAGGCAGCATTCCACATCAAAATTCTATTTTTATCACTTCCCTACTCGAGGACGAGTAGGAGTTAAGCTTGGGGATGCTGATACGTCTCCAACATATCTATATTTTTTATTGTTCCATGCTGTTATATTATCAATCTTGGATGTTTTATAATCATTTTATAGTCATTTTATATCATTTTTTTACTAACCTGTTGACATAGTGCCAAGTGCCAGTTGCTGTTTTTCCATGTTTTTTACATCGAAGAAAATCAATATCAAACGAAGTCCAAATGCCACGAAACTTTACGAAGAATTTTTATGGGCCAGAAGGAACACAACGGGCCCTGGCTGTGCCTTGGGGGTGCCCCGAGGGAGGCACAACCCACCAGGGCGCGCCAGGAGGCCCAAGCGCGCCCTGGTGGGTTGTGCCCACCTCGGGCGCCCCCCGTACCGCCTCTTTGCTCTATAAATACCCCAATATTCCCAAAACCCTAGGGGAGTCGATGGAATATTCATCCAGCCGCCGCAAAGTACAGAACCACCAGATCTCTCGTGGAATTGTCACGACAGATGTCCTAGTAGAAGGACTTAGTTGTGGAGCCATTGCGGCGTAGTTAGCTTAAAGGGGTGAAAACGGGACAAAGGACACGAGGAGTTTATACTGGTTCGTCCCCTTACGGTGAAAATAAAAGCCTAATCCAGTTTGAGGCGGTATTGCTAGGGTTTCGATTACCAGGGAGCAAATATGCTTAACCTGGCTTTCGATCTCTTGTTTCTTGCCCTAAGCCGCTGCCGGGTCGTCCCCTTATACACATGGGTTGACGCCCCGCGGCTTACAAAGTCCCGGCCGGCTCATACAAACGTGTCCGGCCCAGTGACTTATCTTACATGCCTTACAATACAAGTCACGTATACATGGCGGTTTACACTTACGGGCTTTAAGCCGCCTTTGGGCTTTGGGCCTTTTAACAAACCTACTACATGAACCGCCATTTTCAAAAGATTCACGGGCTTGATTTATGAACCTCCATTAGGATAACCCGGCCCCTCCTGGGCGGGTCATATCCAATAGTCATATCCCCAACATTAGGCCCCAGGTTGATTTGAACTTGTTCATGTCAGTCTTCAGCACTTAGAAAAAAATCCTTCTTCATCTTTTTGCGAGATATTGTAACCCGCCATGACATCATCTCCTGAGATTGCGGTAATCCGCCATGACGTCACCTCTTATTAATATTATATACGGCCCAAATCTTAATAAATCTTTTCTTTTAATGAACCTCCAAAAATCGTGGCGCTCGTGCCGTCACATATCCATTTTCTTCTCCCCTTGAATCCCGCGCCTGCCACTTATCCTTCTAGCCTTATAAATAGGGCCACGGGTCCTATTTTCACTCTCCCCCTTTTGCCTTCTCGTCTTCATCTTCTTCCTCACAATGCTCCAGCGCGGCTGAGCTCCGCCGCCGTTGTTCTTCGTGTAACACCCATAATGCGGCTATATCTCCCACATGTCGGGGCACGACTTAGAGGCATATCCGCATGGTAGGCTTGTCGCAAGAGGGGTAATCTTCACACAATCCCATGTACTAAATAAGAAAGGGATAAAGAGTTGGCTTACAATCGCCACTTCACACAAATACAAGTTAAACATACATCATCTAGAATAAAATCAAGGTCCGCCTATGGAACCAAAGTAAAAGAGGACAACCCCAAATGCTAGATCCCCAATCGTCCCAACTGGGCTCCACTACTAATCAACCGGAAACGAAAACAACACAACGAACAAGATCTTCATCTAGCTCCCACTGGGTTGCATCATCTGCACGGGTATCATCGGCACTTGCAACTGTTTGGAAGTATCTGTGAGTCACGAGGACTCAGCAATCTCACACCCGTGAGATCAAGACTATTTAAGCTTAAGGGGGTAGGATAGGGTAATGAGGTGGAGCTGCAGCAAGCACTAAGCATATATGGTGGCTAACTTACACAAATGAGAGCGAGAAGAGAAGCAAAGCACAGTCGTGAACTAGAAGTGATCAAGAAGTGATCCTGGAACTACTTACGTTCAACCATAACACAAGAACCGTGTTCACTTCCCGGACTCTGCCGAGAAGAGACCATCACAGCTACACACGCGGTTGATTCATTTTAATTAAGTTAAGTGTCAAGTTCTCTACAACCGGACATTAACAAATTCCCATCTGCCCATAACTGCGGGCACGGCTTTTGGAAGTTCAAACCCTAGAGGGGTGTCCCAACTTAGCCCATCACAAGCTCTCACGGTCAACGAAGGATATTCCTTCTCCCAGGACGACCCGATCAGTCTCGGAATCCCGGTTACAAGACATTTCGACAATGGTAAAACAAGACCAGCAAAGCCGCCCGATGCGCCGACATCCTGATAGGAGCTGCACATATCTCGTTCTCAGGGCAACACCGGATGACCGTGTAAGGAACGCAAAATCAAGGAACATAATACCGGTATGACGGAAACTAGGGCGGCAAGAGTGGAACAAAACACCAGGCATAAGGTCGAGCCTTCCACCCTTTACCAAGTATATATGTGCATTAAAGTGGACAATATATAATAATGATATCCCAACAATATCCATGTTCCAACATGGAACAAACTTCAACTTCACCTGCAACTAGCAACACTATAAGAGGGGCTGAGCAAACTGGTAACATAGCCAAACAACGGTTTGCTAGGAAAGGTGGGTTAGAGGATTGAATGGCAATATGGGAGGCATGATATAGCAAGTGGTAGGTATTGCAGCATAGCAATAGAGCGAGCAACTAGCAAGCAAACGAAGTGCTTTCGAGGGTATGGTCATCTTACCTGAAATCCCACAAGGAAGAAGGACGAGTCCATCAAGAAGACAAACGGACGTAGTCGAATGGGTCCTCACAAATGCGACGTTATTGGAACTAACCCGAAGAAGCAACACCGGAAATAAGCAAACAACATAGTAAACAACCATCACATAATCATGGCATGATGCACAACCAAGTATGATGCATGTCCGGTTTAATGAGGCATGGCATGGCAAAATGCACAAACAATCCTACAAATTAAGTGGAGAAACACCACGCGGCTTATTTAGTTCTCTCTCGTTTAGGTACCCATCAATATTAAATGTTCTTAAATATGGCAAGGGGTGGAGCAAATGAAAAACTACCTACCTAGGCAAGTTTAAATGAGGTTGGAACAACAAACAACAAGTCCGGAAAAATCCTCATGTGCATATTTTAGGTTTGGTACTGTTCTGCCCTAAACCATATTTTAGAGTGGTTAAACATGCAATATGAGTGCATCATGTTAAAATAGGCATTTTTCTACCACATTACATATAAACTTTGTTAGGTTTGGAGCTATAGTTATTTAGTTATGAATTAGAGCATTTTAACATGGCATCTGAACAAATTTAAACAAACAGCAATTTAAACATTTTTAACATGCATGAAAGTTGGATACTGTGAAACTAGATCAAATTCTAGTCATGTTACATATATGACATGTTTTATTTGGATGCATGGTTCAAAAGTTATTAGCAGTTTAAAATAGGGGTCGTTTTGTAAATATGCAATGCTGTGAGAAATTAGCAAATCGCTGACAACATAAGAAAACGAACGGGCCGAATCTATGCACTGGGCCGAAACAGAGCAGTGGTCTGGGCGCTGGGGTGGGTGACCTCACCATAGTGGACCAAGGCCAGTAGGCGAGGCAGGCCAGCGGGCCAGTTGGGCCTTGGAGGCCGTGGGCCAATGGGGCACTGGACGGGGCCCACACATGGAGGGGTCGTCCCGACCTCCTCCTCTACTCCAGGTGAGCAGGAGGCCATAGCGACGGTGGGATGACGAGGGGAGGCAGGGATCCGGTGGGAGGGAGCAGATCCGGGCAGAGAGGCACGGATCCGGGCGCGAGGTGCCCGTTTTCGGTGGTGGCGGCGTCCGATAGTGCACGCCGACGCGAGGCGACAAACTCCTTGAAGGCCCTGTCCAAGTGATTGAGAGAGAGCAGGTCAGAAAGAGAGACAGGAGGAAGGAGAAGGAAGGTAGAGGCGGCGCGATGTGACCTGCTGGTCACCGGCAGGAGGCTCATCGGCGTCGGCTCACCAGCGGGAGGGGCGATGGCGGCGCTCCCCTGATCCAGCTCGGGGTCGAGCGGGAGGAGGCATGGGCTAGCACGAGGGACAAACGGCGGTGTTCGGGCAGCCACGCGGGCCTGGGCAGGCCGCGCCTGGGCCCGACAGGCCGAAGCGGTGGGAGCCGGTGGGAGGGCGCTCGGCGCAACGTGGCAGCGCCTGGTTGGCTACGCGCGTCGCCGGTGGCAGGGCTGGCCGATGGGGGTGCGACAAGTGGTGGCGGAGGGATTTGCTGGCGCTGAAATCAAGGTGGAGGAGGTTGGCGGCTACGGGGATCCCGAGGGGGAGGCTAGAAGCAGGTAGAGGGGGTTTAGGGTTCCAAAAATGGAAGGGGAAGGTCTATATATAGCCAAAAGAGCTAGGGTTAGAGGATTTAGGGGGCTTTTCAGACCCTCCGATCGCGATCCAATGGCTCCGGTCGCGAGGATGGAGTAGGTGGGCTGCAGGTGAGTGGAAGTGGGCTGTGGAGAGTGGGTTGGGCTGAGAGAAGAGAAGAGAGAGAGATCCGGCGACTGTTTCCGGACCGAAAACGTCCGATGTTAGACCGGCTACTATTGCCACTATGGTTTAACTGTTGCGCTATCAAACAAGCTCTGAATGCGAGGAAACTTGGCAGGAGGCCTAGTGACAACAAAACAACACCGCATGCCTACTTTCAACCCATTCCGAAAACATTTTCCGGCCACTTATAAAATGATATTTCGGACGTGCCGCGGGCGCGTGCAAGTGTGTCTGGGCTCAGAACAGAGAACGGAAAGAATGGGGGGACCCAGACGGATGCAAGTTTTGAAAAGATGATGATGCAATGCGGATGATGACATGGCAAGATGGCGACACGCAAGCAAAAGACAAGGCAACAACAACGAATAACTGGAAGACACATGGCGCAACGGTCTCGGGGCGTCACAACACTCCACCACCACGAGAGGATCTCGTCCCGAGATCTAGGATGGCACCGGTGTAACGCCCCGGATATAACTTTCCCAATGTGTACTCCAACTCTTGCCGTTTCCGGCGTTAAGTTATATTTATTTCTCGGGTTCGGGTCTTTGTCTCCGTGTGTTGTTTTTGTTTTCATGCATCTCATATCATGTCATCATGTGCATTGCATTCGCATACGTGTTCATCTCATGCATTCGAGCATTTTCCCCGTTGTCCGTTTTGCATTCAGGCGCTTCGTTCTCCTCCGGTGGTCATTTCTACCTTTCTTTCGTGTGTGGGGAATAAACATTTCCGGATTGGACCGAGACTTGCCAAGCGGCCTTGGTTTACTACCGGTAGACCGCCTGTCAAGTTTCGTACCATTTGGACTTCGTTTGATACTCCAACGGTTAACCGAGGGACCGAAAAGGCCTCGTGTGTGTTGCAGCCCAACACCCCTCCAATTTGGCCCAAAACCCACCAAACTATGCTCCATACTCTAGAGTGTTCGATCATGATTGCGTGGCCGAAAACCGCACCTCATTTGGACTCTCCTACCTCCCCCTATGTCTATATATACACCCCCATTCCAAATTCGCGGTTCCTCTCCCCCCTAACCCTAAAAAAACAGATCTCGCGCGCCGGACGTGTCCGACCCACGCCGGACAACATCCGCCGGCCGCCACCGCCAATCCGCCGTGCCACGTGGCGTCGCCACCTCGCCGCCGCCGCGGCCCGGAAGGCCCAAACCGGGCCCCCGCGAGCCCGAGCCGCCCCCGCGCCTCCCGGCCTCCTCTCGCCGCCGCCTCCCTCGGCTCAGGCGGGCGCCGCCACCGCGGGCCGCCATCGCCGCCGCGGGTCGCCCCGCCACCGCTCCGTCCCGAGCCGGCCGAGCTCCGCCGCCCCTCCTCACCGCCTCGCGCCGCTGCCTCCGCCCCCGGCCTCTCCCTCCTCGGATCCGGTCTCCGACGACCTCAAACTCCGGCGGTGAACAGTGCTTTCCGGCGATCCTCGGAATCCGTGCCAGATCTGAGATCTGAAATTTGACGGTTGACTTTTCTCCCTGGAACCCTAATTTTTATGCTAACTTTGACCCGCGATATCTCCGCATCCGTAGCTCCGATTTGGGCATATAGCATATCAAAATGTTCGTCTCGATGAGTACATCATTTCATTCCATTGCATCATTTTCATTTGAATTCATCTTGATGCCCGAAATGCTGTTAGAAGGAGGCTTCGTGAGTTAATTGTCAGATCTGCTAGTTCATCTTAGACTTTTGTCATTTTTGCCATGATTGTTGTGTGCATGATATGCCTGTGAGTCCTTCATATGTTTTGTTAAGGGTTTTGTTATCTTTCCAGAGGTGCAACCCATGCATTTTTTTGATGTGTGTGGTGACTTGTGCAAGCTTGCAAAGTGGTGCACTTGCTAATTCTGTTTTCAGGGACTTAGTGATTTCACTAAGTCCTGGGATTGTTTATCTCATGATGCCATATGTTCTTGTTGTTTCCTAGTGATCCGTGCCTCTTTTGAGGATGATCAGTAAGGAAGTTTTGTTAACCATGTACGGCTCTATCCAGCCATGTCTTTGTTTGCAATTTTGGAGCACCCTAGCTTGAGTCAACCGAGCTCTACTTTTGCTTCGTTGCGAATCTGGGCAGATCGTCAACTTGTTCGCGATTTTGCCGATGTTATTGTAGTTGACCCGTGCATGCTATGCCATTGTTCTTGCCATGTCTAGCTTGTAATTTGTGCCTTCTTGATGGATGTATTCTTGTCTTGCCATGACTTGCATCATGGTGAGTGCATCGAGCTCGTAAACATGCCTTCGTGAGTTATGTTTCAGCAAGTCCCAGTTTTCACTAAGTCTGAAAACTGATTATGTTTTTGCTATGTTCGTGTGCTTGTTAGTATATTTTGTGATCCCTTTTGGCTCAAGGTCACTAAGGGACTTTTGTTAAGCTTGTTGAGTAGCTCTATGCCATATCTTTCTTTGTCATGTTCAGGTCCTGTAGCATGTTGTTTTGTTGCTCCGAAGAGGGCTATATGATCTGAAATTTTACACAAGTGTTAATTTCACTAAGTCTGAAATCTGTTTTCCATTTGCGTTTTTGCCATGCTTGTTTGAACCTCCTAATGGATGAATTGGCCATGGCTCAGTGCTATACTTTTGTTAAGCATCTTGTGTGCATCCCTGTCATGTATTTTATTGTCATGTTTGGTGGCTGTAGCATGTTCGTCTCATTGCATTTAGATGCCTACTTGCTGAAAATCGTAGACCGGTGTCATTTTTTGAATCGCTTGCCATTTCCAAACCGTAACTCCGATTCCGGCGTTATTTATATCGTTTTCAAGAGATTTCATCTCATCTTTCCAGGGGAGCACTTGATTTTCCAAGTTGAGGCCAGGTTCATACATTTTCCTGTCATATCTTGCATTTTGCATCCCGCATCGCATCCCACATAGCATATCATCATTTCATCTTGTTGCTTGTTCTTGCACGTGGTTGATTGTATCCTTGTTGCTTGTTTGTCTTGTTTGGGTAGAGCCGGGAGATGAGTTCGCTAACAAGGAGCCCGTTGAGTTTGCTTTTGAGGATCCAGTCAACTCTAACAACTGTGCAGGCAAGATGATCATACCCTCGAAATCACTACTATCTTTGCTATGCTAGTTTGCTCGCTCTTTTGCTATGCCATTGCTACGATGCCTACCACTTGCTTGAAAGCCTCCTAAATTGCCATGTCAAACCTCTAACCCACCATTGTCCTAGCAAACCGTTGTTTGGCTATGTTACCACGTTGCTCAGCCCCTCTTATAGCGTTGCTAGTTGCAGGTGAAGATTGGAGGCCGTTCCTTGTTGGGACATCTTTTATTTACTTGTTGGGATATCATTATATTGCCATGTTATCTTAATGCATCTATATACTTGGTAAAGGGTGGAAGGCTCGGCCTCTCGCCTAGTGTTTTGTTCCACTCTTGCCGCCCTAGTTTCCGTCATATCGGTGTTATGTTCCTGAATTTTTGCGTTCCTTACGCGGTTGGGTTATAATGGGAACCCCTTGATAGTTCGCCTTGATTAAAGCTTTTCCAGCAATGCCCAACCTTGGTTTTACCATTTGCCACCTTGCCTTTTCTTTCTGTTGGGTTCTGCAAACTCAAGAGTCATCTTATTTTAACCCCCCCGGGCCAGTGCTCCTCTGAGTGTTGGTCCACCTGTCAACTGCCGGTGGCCACCAGGGGCAACTCTGGGCTGGCCTACCCGTACCTAAGACAATCTAAGTGTGCCCTGAGAAAGAGATATGTGCATCTCCTATCGGGATTTGTCGGCACATTCGGGCGATGTTGCTGGTCTTGTTTTAACCTGCCGAAGTGTCTTGAGTTACCGAGATACCGAGTCTGATCAGAACGTCTTGGGAGGAGGTCTATTCCTTCGTTGACCGTGAGAGCTTGTCATGGGCTAAGTTGGGACTCCCCTGCAGGGATTGAACTTTCGAAAGCCGTGCCCGCGGTTATGGGCAGATGGGAATTTGTTAATGTTCGGTTGTAGATAACTTGAATCTTAATTAATTAAAATGTATCAACTGAGTGTGTTACCGTGATGGCCTCTTCTCGGCGGAGTCCGGGAAGTGGACATGGTGTTGGAGTAATGTTTGCGCAGGTTGCTCTCTAGTTTCTCGCTCATGCTTTGCCTCCTCTTCTCGCTCTCTTTTGCGAATAAGTTAGCCACCATATATGCTAGTCGCTTGCTGCAGCTCCACTTATATTTTACCTTGCCATACCTATAAGCTTGAATAGTCTTGATCACGAGGGTGCGAGATTGCTGAGTCCCTGTGGCTCACAGATTACTATTACACCAGATGCAGGGCCTAATGATTCCGCTCCAGGAGACGCATGTGAGCTCAAGTGGGAGTTCGACGAAGACTCTCAACGATACTACGTTTCCTTTCTCGATGATCAGTAGTGGTGCCCAGTTGGGGGTGATTGGGACCGTTGTCGCATGTTGGGTTCTCTTTCATTTTGGCTCCGTAGCCGGGCCATGAGTGTTTGGATGATGTAATGTTATTTATGTACTTGATTGACGTGGCGAGTGTAAGCCAACTATGTTATCTCCCCTTTATTATTTATATTACATGGGATATTGTGAAGATTTCCTAACTTGCGACATATGCCTTCAATGCGATTATGTCTCTAAGTCGTGCCTCGACACGTGGGAGCTATAGTCACATCGAGGGTGTTACAAGTTGGTAATCAGAGCCTTCCCCGACCTTAGGAGACCCATTGCTTGATCGTTTTTAGTGGCCGAGTTGTGTCTAGAAAAAATGTTTTGAGTCATTTAGGAATTATATATCGGAGAGTTTAGGAATTCTTTTTACTTCCCAGTCTCCTCATCGCTCTGTTAAGGCATCCTGACGTAGAGTTTTGACTCTTCTCTTCTCAAATTTCACTAAAAAAAATTTAGGATCATGCGGGTATCTTGGAATCGTTCCGATGGTTTTATGATGAGAACATTGACTTGGTGCCTCCTGTCAGGGGTTTAGTGGAAGTGTCCCGGGGAGTTGAGCTCTGAGGTGTTGTCATCATAATTTTATCGTTGCAGTTCTGGAATACCTGAGTCTAGTATGCCGACATCGAAAATCTCTTTTATGCAGTTCGTTGGTGAGATAACCTCGACGCCACCCAGTACTGGGGCGGGAGTTCGGGAGTATCGCCATAACTTGTATAACGGATGCTTTTCGAAGGTTGAGGTAGATGGTTTCCGAAGGTTTCTTGGTTATGTGTTGAAGGATGGATACAGCTGGATGTAGGATTTGCTAGTTTGGGTGAGATATTATGCTTCCCCTGTATCCCCAACACCTGATTGCATAACCGGAAAGGTTCGAGAGTTTCATAGGTGGGAATTCTTGTAGCTCTAGTTTTTCTTCCACGGATATTGGTTTGAGATTGGGATTTCTTACCAATTATTCGTTCTTGATCCGTACCTTGTTGATTTATTTCTCTACCTTAATTCTACGTGGCTTCTCAATTTATGGATATGTGACCATTTCAAGAGGAATGCATTCGTTCATTTTGTTCGGATGTGAAGACTATATGTTGCAATTTTCATTCCGTTGGATTCAGCTTCAATATTTCTCTATCATTGTGCAGCCAGGCAGATTCAATTGACTCATTCGTCTGAGGATGTTATTGTCTTTGCCGCTCGGGATAATACTATCCGTCTGTTTTCTCTCAATGAGAAGGGTGAATTGGATGCCATCTCTCAAATTCCAGTCGTTTGGGAATATCAAGACGTCTTTCCAGAAGAGCTTCCAGGAATGCCTCCGCAGCGGCCAGTTGAATTCGTTATTGATCTTGAGCCTGGTACGGAACCTGTGTGCAAATGTCCTTACAAGCTCGGACCTAAAGAGTTGAAGGAGATGAAGAAGCAACTCGATGAGCAAGAAAGAATGGGTCTCATCCGGCCTAGTTCTTCTCCGTGGGGTTGTGGTGTTCTTTTTGTGAAGAAGAAGGATGGAACGGACCGACTTTGTGTTGATTATCGTCCAGTGAACAAGAAGACCATCAAGAACAAATACCCACTTCCCAACATCAATGAGCTGTTCGAACAACTCAAAGGTGCTCAAGTATTCTCCAAGCTTGATCTCCGTATGGGTTATCACCAGATTCGCATTCGTGAAGAAGATATTCCCAAGACAACATTCAGAACAAGCTTTGGTTCATATGAATACACTGTCATGTCTTTTGGCCTCGCCAACGCTCCTCCGACGTTCTCTCGCATGATGAACTTCATCTTCAATGCCTACACTAATGACTTCGTTTTGGTCTATCTCGACGACATTCTGGTTTTCTCCAAGAACAAGGAAGATCATGCCAAGCATTTGCGTTTGGTTCTCGATAAGCTCAGGGAACATCAGTTCTACGCCAAGTTCTCCAAGTGTGAATTTTGGCTCGATGAGGTTCTTTATCTTGGTCATATCATCTCTGCCAAGGGCATTGCTGTGAATCCTGAGAAGGTGTCTGCAATTGTGAATTGGGAACCTCCTCAGAACGTGAAGCAACTCCGCAGTTTTCTCGGTCTCGCAAGCTATTGCCGAAGATTCGTTGAAAACTTTTCTAAGATCGCGAAGCCTCTCTCAAATCTTCTCCAGAAGCACGTCAAGTACGTTTGGTCTCCGGAGTGTGATATTGCTTTTAACACTTTGAAAGAGAAATTGATCACTGCTCCAGTTCTGACTCCGCCTGATGAATCCAAACCGTACGAGGTCTTTTGTGATGCCTCTCTCCAAGGTCTTGGCGCAGTATTGATGCAAGAGAAGAAAGTTGTTGCTTATACATCTCGCCAGTTGAAGCCTAATGAGAAGAACTACCCCACTCATGATCTCGAGTTGGTGGCAGTTGTGCATGCTCTTTTGACTTGGAGACATCTTCTATTGGGAATAAAAGTGGACATTTTCACTAATCACAAGAGTCTCAAGTACATCTTCACTCAGCCTAATCTCAACCTCAGACAAACTCGATGGGTCGAAATGATTCAAGAGTATAATCCGAGTATTGAGTACACTCCAGGCAAGGCTAATGTGATTGCTAACGCTTTGAGCAGGAAGGCTTACTGCAACAGTCTGATTCTTAAGCCTTATCAACCCGAGCTTTGTGAAGCTTTCCGCAAACTTAATCTGCAAGTTGTTCCTCAAGGTTTCCTCGCCAACCTTCAAGTCTCTCCTACCTTAGAAGACCAGATTCGCCAACCCCAGCTCCTTGATGCTATGGTGAAAAAGGTGAAGATTGGGATTGCCAAGAGCCAGTCCAAGTACAAGTGCTACCGCCTTGATGACAAGGACACTCTCTTTTTCGAGGATCATATTGTTGTTCCCAAAGGTGACCTCTGTAAAGTGATCATGAACGAGGCTCACAATTCTCTCCTCTCCATCCACCCTGGGAGCACGAAGATGTATCAGGACCTCAAGCAAGCTTATTGGTGGACTCGAATGAAGCGCGAGATCGCTCAATTCATGAATGAATGTGATGTCTGCAGAAGAGTGAAGGCAGAACACCAAAGGCCAGCAGGTCTCCTCCAACCTCTTGCCATTCCAGAATGGAAGTTTGACCACATTGAAATGGACTTCGTGACTGGGTTTCCAAAGTCCAAGCGTGGCAATGATGCTATATTCGTTGTCATCGACAAACTCACCAAAGTGGCTCACTTTCTGCCTATCCAAGAGTCGATCACTGCAGCTCAATTGGCGGAACTCTATACCTCTCGCATTATCTCTCTGAACGGTATTCCTCAAGTGATCTCTTCAGACCGTGGCAGCATCTTTACCTCGAAGTTTTGGGATTCTTTCCAGAAGGCCATGGGCACGAACATCCGCTTCAGCACAGCTTTCCATCCTCAAACAAGCGGTCAAGTCGAGCGTGTCAACCAGATTCTTGAAGATATGCTCAGGGCTTGTGTGATCTCCTTCGGCATGAAATGGAGGATTGTCTTCCTTATGCTGAATTCTCCTACAACAACAGTTTTCAAGCAAGTTCAGGCAAGGCCCCTTTTGAAATTCTGTATGGCAGGAAGTGCCGTACCCCTCTCAACTGGTCTGAAACCGGTGAACGTCAGCTTTTGGGTAATGACTTAATCACAGAGGCAGAAGAAATGTGCAAAGTCATTCGTGATAACCTCAAAGCAGCCCAATCCCGCCAGAAGAGCTACTATGATAGTAAGCACCGTGATTTGGCTTTCGAGATCGGAGATCATGTTTACCTCCGTGTCTCTCCTATGAAAGGTACTCGTCGCTTCGCTATCAAAGGGAAGCTTGCCCCTAGATACGTCGGGCCTTTCAAGATTGTCAGCAAGATAGGCGACCTCGCCTATCAACTCGAGCTTCCTTCAAACTTTGCAAATGTTCATGACGTGTTCCATGTCTCTCAGCTTCGAAAGTGCTTCAAGACTCCTGACCGCACCATCAACTTCGAGGACATTGAGCTCCAAGAAGATCTCTCTTATCATGAGCACCCAGTTGCTATTCTTGAAGAGACTGAACACAAGACTCGCAACAAGTCAATCAAATTTCTCAAAGTCAAGTGGTCACACCATTCCGACCATGAAGCTACCTGGGAACGCGAGGACCACCTCCGTTCTGAGTACCCGGCGTTCTTTCAGTCCTAGATCTCGGGACGAGATCCTTTCGTAGTGGTGGAGTGTTGTAACGCCCCGGATATAACTTTCCCAATTTGTACTCCAACTCTTGCCGTTTCCGGCGTTAAGTTATATTTATTTCTCGGGTTCGGGTCTTTGTCTCCGTGTGTTGTTTTCGTTTTCATGCATCTCATATCATGTCATCATGTGCATTGCATTCGCATACGTGTTCATCTCATGCATTCGAGCATTTTCCCCGTTGTCCGTTTTGCATTCCGGCGCTTCGTTCTCCTCCGGTGGTCATTTCTACCTTTCTTTCGTGTGTGGGGATTCAACATTTCCGGATTGGACCGAGTATTGCCAAGCGGCCTTGGTTTACTACCGGTAGACCGCCTGTCAAGTTTCGTACCATTTGGACTTCGTTTGATACTCCAACGGTTAACCGAGGGACCGAAAAGGCCTCGTGTGTGTTGCAGCCCAACACCCCTCCAATTTGGCCCAAAACCCACCAAACTCTACTCCATGCTCTAGAGCGTTCGATCAAGATCGCGTGGCCGAAAACCGCACCTCATTTGGACTCTCCTACCTCCCCCTATGTCTATATATACACCCCCCATTCCAAATTCGCGGTTCCTCTCCCCCCTAACCCTAAAAAAACAGATCTCGCGCGCCGGACGTGTCCGACCCGCGCCGGACAACGTCCGCCAGCCGCCACCGCCAATCCACCGTCGCCACGTGGCGCCGCCACCTCGCCGCCGCCGCGGCCCGGGAGGCCCAAACCGGGCCCCCGTGAGCCCGAGACGCCCCCGCGCCTCCCGGCCTCCTCACGCCGCCGCCTCCCTCGGCTCAGGCGGGTGCCGCCGCCGCGGGCCGCCACCGCCGTCGACGCGGGCCGCCCCGCCACCGCTCCGCCCTGAGCCGGCCGAGCTCCGCCACCCCTCCTCACCGCCTCGCGCCGCTGCCTCCGCCCCCGGCCTCTCCCTCCTCGGATCCGGTCTCCGGCGACCTCAAACTCCGGCGGTGAACAGTGTTTTCCGGCGATCCCCGGAATCCGTGCCGATCCAGATCTGAGATCTGAAATTTGACGGTTGACTTTTCTCCCCGGAACCCTAATTTTTATGCTAACTTTGACTTGTGATATCTCCGCATTCGTAGCTCCGATTTGGGCATATAGCATATCAAAATGTTCGTCTCGATGAGTACATCATTTCATTCCATTGCGTCATTTTCATTTGAATTCATCTTGATGCCCGAAATGCTGTTAGAAGGAGGCTTCGTGAGTTAATTGTCAGATCTGCTAGTTCATCTTAGACTTTTGTCATTTTTGCCATGATTGTTGTGTGCATGATATGCCTGTGAGTCCTTCATATGTTTTGTTAAGGGTTTTGTTATCTTTCCAGAGGTGCAACCCATGCATTTTTTTGATGTGTGTGGTGACTTGTGCAAGCTTGCAAAGTGGTGCACTTGCTAATTCTGTTTTCAGGGACTTAGTGATTTCACTAAGTCCTGGGATTGTTTATCTCATGATGCCATATGTTCTTGTTGTTTCCTAGTGATTCGTGCATCTTTTGAGGATGATCAGTAAGGAAGTTTTGTTAACCACGTACTGCTATATCCAGCCATGTATTTGTTTGCAATTTTGGAGCACCCTAGCTTGAGTCAACCGAGCTCTACTTTTTCTTCGTTGCGAATCTGGGCAGATCGTCAACTTGTTTGCGATTTTGCCGATATTATTGTAGTTGACCCGTGCATGCTATGCCATTGTTCTTGCCATGTATAGCTTGTATTTTGTGCCTTCTTGATGGATGTATGCTTGTCTTGCCATGACTTGCACCGTGGTGAGTGCATCGAGCTCGTAAACATGCCTTCGTGAGTTATGTTTCAGCAAGTCCCAGTTTCACTAAGTCTGAAAACTGATTATGTTTTTGCTATGTTCGTGTGCTTGTTAGTATATTTTGTGATCCCTTTTGGCTCAAGGTCACTAAGGGACTTTTGTTAAGCTTGTTGAGTAGCTCCATGCCATGTCTTTCTTTGTCATGTTCAGGTCCTGTAGCATATTGTTTTGTTGCTCCGAAGAGGGCTATATGATCTGAAATTTCAGACAAGTGTTAATTTCACTAAGTCTGAAATCTGTTTTCCATTTGCGTTTTTGCCATGCTTGTTTGAACCTCCTAATTGATGAATTGGCCGTGGCTCAGTGCTAGACTTTTGTTAAGCATCTTGTGTGCATCCCTGCCATGTATTTTGTTGTCATGTTTGGTGGCTGTAGCATGTTCGTGTCATTGCATTTAAATGCCTACTTGCTGAAAATCGCAGACCGGTGTCATTTTTTGAATCGCTTGCCATTTCCAAACCGTAACTCCGATTCCGGCGTTCTTTATATCGTTTTCAAGTGATTTCATCTCATCTTTCCAGGGGCGCACTTGGTTTTCCAAGTTGAGGCCAGGTTCATGCATTTTCCTGTCATATCTTGCATTTTGCATCCCCGCATCGCATCCCGCATAGCATATCATCATTTCATCTTGTTGTTTGTTCTTTCACGTGGTTGATTGTATCCGTGTTGCTTGTTTGGGTAGAGCCGGGAGACGAGTTCGCTAACAAGGACCCCGTTGAGTTTGCTTTTGAGGATCCAGTCAACTCTGACAACTGTGCAGGCAAGATGATCATACCCTCGAAATCACTACTATATTTGCTATGCTAGTTTGCTCGCTCTTTTGCTATGCCATTGCTATGATGCCTACCACTTGCTTGAAAGCCTCCTAAATTGCCATGTCAAACCTCTAACCCACCATTGTCCTAGCAAACCGTTGTTTGGCTATGTTACCGCGTTGCTCATCCCCTCTTATAGCGTTGCTAGTTGCAGGTGAAGATTGGAGGCCGTTCCTTGTTGGGACATCTTTTATTTACTTGTTGGGATATCATTATATTGCCATGTTATCTTAATGCATCTATATACTTGGTAAAGGGTGGAAGGCTCGGCCTCTTGCCTAGTGTTTTCTTCCACTCTTGCCGCCCTAGTTTCCGTCATATCGGTGTTATGTTCCCGGATTTTTGCGTTCCTTACGCGGTTGGGTTATAATGGGAACCCCTTGATAGTTCGCCTTGATTAAAGCTTTTCCAGCAATGCCCAACCTTGGTTTTACCATTTACCACCTAGCCTTTTCTTTCCCTTGGGTTCTGCAAACTCAAGGGTCATCTTATTTTAACCCCCCTGGGCCAGTGCTCCTCTGAGTGTTGGTCCACCTGTCAGCTGCCGGTGGCCACTAGGGGCAACTCTGGGCTGGCCTACCCATACCTAAGACAATCTGAGTGTGCCTTGAGAAAGAGATATGTGCAGCTCCTATCGGGATTTGTCGGCACATTCGGGCGGTGTTGCTGGTCTTGTTTTAACCTGTTGAAGTGTCTTGAGTTACCGAGATACCGAGTCTGATCGGAACGTCTTGGGAGGAGGTCTATTCCTTCGTTGACCGTGAGAGCTTGTCATGGGCTAAGTTGGGACTCCCCTGCAGGGATTGAACTTTTGAAAGCCGTGCCCGCGGTTATGGGCAAATGGGAATTTGTTAATGTCCGGTTGTAGATAACTTGAATCTTAATTAATTAAAATGTATCAACTGAGTGTGTTACCGTGATGGCCTCTTCTCGGCGGAGTCCGGGAAGTGGACACGGTGTTGGAGTAATGTTTGCGCAGGTTGCTCTCTAGTTTCTCGCTCGTGCTTTGCCTCCTCTTCTCGCTCTCTTTTGCGAATAAGTTAGCCACCATATATGCTAGTCGCTTGCTGCAGCTCCACTTATATTTTACCTTGCCATACCTATAAGCTTGAATAGTCTTGATCGTGAGGGTGCGAGATTGCTGAGTCCCTGTGGCTCACAGATTACTATTACACCAGATGCAGGGCCTGATGATTCTGCTCCAGGAGACGCGTGTGAGCTCAAGTGGGAGTTCGACGAAGACTCTCAACGATACTACGTTTCCTTTCCCGATGATCAGTAGTGGTGCCCAGTTGGGGGTGATTGGGACCGTTGTCGCATGTTGGGTTCTCTTTTATTTTGGCGCCATAGTCGGGCCATGAGTGTTTGGATGATGTAATGTTATTTATGTACTTGATTGACGTGGCAAGTGTAAGCCAACTATGTTATCTCCCCTTTATTATTTATATTACATGGGATATTGTGAAGATTGCCTAACTTGCGACATATGCCTTCAATGTGATTATGTCTCTAAGTCGTGCCTCGACATGTGGGAGCTATAGTCGCATCGAGGGTGTTACAACCGGAGAGAAACGTAAGAGGAAGAGAAGAGGTAAAACTAAGTTGCTTCTTTGACAAAAGAGTGAAACCAAAGAACCTTGAGAGGTTGAAAACTTGAAAGAAAGAAAGAATACAACAGAGTTGAACGAATTTGAGTGCACTCCGGTAGAAAAGAGAAACAAGGAACATTACTAGAACCTTGTAGGTTGAAAGACATAAGAAAAAGGGTTGCAACGGACAAGAAGTACATGCAAGCACTCCGGTTGAAACAGGATGTACAAGGGACGATAAAGAACAATTATGACAACACTCCGGTTGGAAAAGGAAGGCATAGAATATGAACTTGGTAAAATGAAGCACCTGGATGAGACTTCGGTTAGAAGAGGAATGATAGACACAACACTTCGGTTAAAACAAGATACAGGAGGAATAAGAATGATATAATTTGGACAACACTCCGACTGTAAATGGACGGAATTGAACATGATCTTAGGAAGATTGGATGATACATGACGAAATCAACAACACACTGCCTCCAGATCTATTGAAAAAAATGGCACAATGGATAAGAAAGATTTCAGACAGCACTCTGGTTGAGAAGGGGGGCAAAACTTAACAAAACGGGAAGAACTTCAAAAGAGGGCACGACACTCCGGTTGAATGGATAAGCAAAAGGAAAGAACATGATCTTGGCAAAACGAGATGATGGGACGAAAAGAGCAACGTCACCATGACTCCGGAAGAAAGAATAGAAAATAGATCATTGGAAAAAAAGAATGGAGAAGAAAATGCCAACTTCTACCACAAAAGAGCTTGAAAAAGGCATCCTTAGGAGAAGGGTCGAACGGAGTTGTTGGAAAACCAACAACGAAAAGAGTAAGCTTGTTGTGGGCTTATGGAAAACATCTCGAAATCTTGAGGTGAAGTTCAACCACTAACAAAAAACAATAGATTGGATTGATATGAACAAGAAGACGAGAAACTTATTTCACCGGGAGGATGAATGAAGAACTTGGGTCATTTATAAGCACCATAAATCGCAACAATCCTTAGGGGCAGCTTTAGGTGAAATATAACCCAAGATAACTCCAACGAAGAGATTGATGGGTTGAAAAATGTCTTGAGCAAAGAGAAAATGATGGATTTAGATATGTCACTCTTGGAAAAACTTGTGAATCATGAAACATGAAGGGAGCTATCAAAATGACATAACACCACCTCAAAAGATAAGATAGAAAGAATTTCACTTCAGAATGCAAGATGAAGAAGCTTGAACTCCTGAAAACAAGACATGTGTTGAACACCATGTTTATTTAAGAGTATAGCTTGGCGGATCTTAACTTCGAGAGAAATCTTGTGGACAATTGAAGAATGAAAGGAATCCTTGATGAACCACAATGTAGAACCTCCATGAAGAACTCTGGTAATAAAAGGATGATAGAAAGAAAGAGAAGTGGAGAACATAAGGTGAAGCCTTGCGATGATTTAGGTGGAGCTTCGCGACAAGATAATGCAGAAAAAACTTGGAACTCCGGAAAAAGAAAAGATGAAACAATTGAGGCCAAGACTTCATTCATCGTGAACAAACTCCGGAAGAATGAATCCATCATTTGGATGAAGCAAGAATAAGAATCATGTTATGCGTATCCTTCACCAATTTAAATTGATGACAAGCAATAGATTTGGCATACTACTTATTCTCGTAAAAAGATTAAGATAGATATGGCGCCAACTTGAAGAGGCCTTCGATGAACCACCGGTAGGATTGAAACAACGAATAAATTCATATGATAATCAAGGAAGAGAACTCTTGAACGAACCACCGTAAGAATTGGAAATGAACGAAGTAAAGGGATGAATCACCGGTAAGAATTAGAGAACAAATGAATATACTTGAGGGAATTTGATACAAGAGAACGAAGAGATCACGAGCTGATTATAGAATATTTGAATGATGCACCGGTGAGATTTGGGGAACGAGAGCTGAAAGATGGAATGAATAATTCTGAGATGATGGGCTCCGGAGAATCAAACTGAAAAGACTCCTTAATAGCTACGGATGGGTGAAAAGAGTTCTCACAATAGAAAACAATGATGGGAGGATGGCATAAAGCTAGGACCATGAATCTTTGTAAGAATGAGTAAGGATTTAAGAGGAACTCCTCTTCAGTCTTCGAATCCGAGAATGACGACGGAAAACACCACCATGATAATTGATGAGACACCCTAGGAGAATGAAAGCGAAGAGGTTGAGCCAAAAATGAAAAGAGTTTGAAAGATCTTGGGGAAATACATATGACTGATGATAATTCATTCTTACGTCAAACTTGAAATGAATTTCAGAAGCTCCGAGAAAAATTAGAAGAGTCAGGTAAGATCCTGGGAAAAGACCTATGGGTTAGGGCCCACTCAAAGGATATACCGTCGAACGATTACTTGAAAGGGAGATTGCACCGGTTGATTTAAATGGCTCAAAAGAGATAACATCCTTGAAATAGCTCGAACGAATGCAGAGTGGAAACACGAATCTTCGAGATATCTTCAGCACTCCGGAACAATTGAATAGCGAGAGGTGAAAGATTAAGAGGTGCATCGGCATGGAGAAACATTGGACACATGAAAGGAATAAGCTCAACACCGAAGCTTGAATTGAATCCACCGGAGAAGATAAAAGAAACGAGGAATGATGAACTAGTAGAACATCTTCATGAGAACCACCGGGTAAGAAACATTGACAGAAAAGAATGGAGAGACTTCCCATCAATAAAAGGATACCCGATTAAGAGATATGAGTCCTTGAAGAAAAAGGGTGGGAGGGATGGAAAAACAAAGACAACTTGGGACGGATGAAAACAAACACAGTTGAGAAGAACTGATAATTGATCTTGCGGATGTGGAGAATGATGAGATCATCTCGAAGAGAATCGCACCGGTTGGAAAGAATTGACATGACAAACTCGATGATCAAGAAGGATTAGCATTCACATAGGAATATGAGAACACCGCTTAGGAAAGGTATGGAATCAACATTTGACTTCGAAGCAACTCGATTACCACAAGCCAAAATAAAACAAGGATTGGCTTGCAGAATAAGCCAAAAACAAACATATGATATATCCCATATCGTATCATGTGTCTGTTGGAAAGATATCCTACGATATACTTGTATTCCCACTTATAAACTCTCGAAACTTTCTGGTTATGCAATCAGGTGTTGGGGATACAGGGGAAGCATAATATCTCACCCAAAACTAGCAAATCCTACATCCAGCTGTATCCATCCTTCAACACATAACCAAGAAACCTTCGGAAATCATTTACCTCAACCTTCGAAAAGCATCTGTTATACGAGTTATGGCAATACTCCCGAACTCCCGCCCCAGTACTGGGTGGCGTCGAGGTTATCTCACCAAAAACTACATAAAAGAGATTTTCGATGTCGGCGAAACTCAGGTATTCCAGAACTGCAACGATAAAATTGTGACGACAACACCTCGGAGCTCAACTCCCCGGGACACTGCCACAACCCCTAAATGTCAAGAGGCACCAAGAACAATGTTCTCGTCACAAAACCATCGGAACAATTCCAAGATACCTGATCCTAAAAATTTTTAGTGAAATTTGAGAAGAGAAGAGCCAAAACTCTATGTCAGGAGGCCTCACCAGAGTGACGAAGGGACTGAGGAGTAAAAAGAATCCTACTCTCCGATATATATAATCCTAAGACTCAAAACATTTTTCTAGACGCAACAATGTCAGCGATTCGATCAAGCAGGGGGCTCCTAAGTCGGGGAAGGCTCTGATTACCAACTTGTAACACCCACAATGCGGCTATATCTCCCACGTGTCGGGGCACGACTTAGAGGCATAGCCGCATGGTAGGTTTGTGACAAGAGGGGTAATCTTCACACAATCCCATGTACTGAATAAGAAAGGGATAAAGAGTTGGCTTACAATCACCACTTCACACAAATACAAATTAAACATACATCATCCAGAATACAATCAAGGTCCGACTATGGAACCAAAGTAAAAGAAGACAACCCCAAATGCTAGATCCCTGATCGTCCCAACTGGGCTCCACTGCTGATCAACCGGAAATGAAAATAACACAACGAACAAGATCGTCATCGAGCTCCCACTTGAGCAGGGTTGCGTCATCTGCATTGGTATCATCGGCACCTACAACTGTTTGGAAGTATCTGTGAGTCACGAGGACTCAGCAATCTCACACCCTCGGGATCAAGACTATTTAAGCTTAAGGGGGTAGGATAGGGTAATGAGGTGGAGCTGCAGCAAGCACTAAGCATATATGGTGGCTAACTTACGCAAATGAGAGCGAGAAGAGAAGCAAAGCATGGTTGTGAACTAGAAGTGATCAAGAAGTGATCCTGAAACTACTTACGTTCAAGCATAACACAAGAACCATGTTCACTTCCCGGACTCCGCCGACAAGAGACCATCACGGCTACACACGCGGTTGATCATTTTAATTAAGTTAAGTGTCAAGTTCTCTACAACCGAACATTAACAAATTCTCATCCCCATAACCGCGGGCACGTCTTTCGAAAGTTCAAACCCTGCAGGGGTGTCCCAACTTAGCCCATCACAAGCTCTCACGGTCAATGAAGGATATTCCTTCTCCCAGGGCGACCCGATTAGTCTTGGAATCTCGGTTACAAGACATTTCGACAATGGTAAAACAAGACCAGCAAAGCCGCCTGATGCGCCGACATCCTGATAGGAGCTGCACATATCTTGTTCTCAGGGCAACACCGGATGAGCGCTCCATACAACTAAAACTAGCCCTCAAGTTTCCCTGAGGTGGCACTGCAAAGGACTCTAGTTCGGACCAACACTTAGAGAAGCACTGGCCCGGGGGGTTAAAATAAAGATGACCCTTGAGTCTGCAGAACCCAAGGGAAGGTGATAGGTTGTTAGCGCAAATGTAAAACCAAGGTTGGGCCTTGCTGGAGGAATTTTATTCAAAGCCAACTTTCAAGGGGTTTCCATAACACCCAACCGTGTAAGGAACACAAAATCAAGGAACATAACACCGATATGATGGAAACTAGGGCGGTAAGAGTGGAACAAAACACCAGGCATAAGGCCGAGCCTTCCACCCTTTACCAAGTATATAGGTGCATTAAAGTGAACAATATATTATAATGATATCCCAACAATATCCATGTTCCAACAAGGAACAAACATCAACTTCACCTGCAACTAGCAACACTATAAGAGGGGTTGAGCAAAGCGGTAACATAGCCAAACAACAGTTTGGTAGGAAAGGTGGGTTAGAGGCTTGACATGGGAATATGGGAGGCATGATATAGCAAGTGGTAGGTATCGCGGCATAGCAATAAAGCGAGCAACTAGCAAGCAAAGATTGAAGTGATTTCGAGGGAATGGTTATCTTGCCTGAAATCCCGTAAGGAAGAAGAACGAGTCCATGAAGAAGACAGACGGACATAGTCGAACGGGTCCTCACAAACGCGACGTTATCGGAACTAACCCGAAGAAGCAACACCGGAAAGGAGCAAACAACATAGTAAACAACCATCACATAATCATGGCATTATGCACAACCAAGTATGATGCATGTCCGGTTTAATGAGGCATGGCATGGCAAAATGCACAAACAATCCTACAAATTAAGTGGAGCTCAATATGCAACTCCGTTGCATATTGACGAAACACCACGTGACTTATTTAGTTCTCTTTTGTTTAGGTACCCATCAATATTAAATGTTCTTAAACATGGCAAGGGGTGGAGCAAATGAAAAACTACCTATCTAGGCAAGTTTAAATGAGGCCGGAACAACAAACAACAAGTCCGGAAAAATTCTCATGTGCATATTTTAGGTTTGGTACTGTTCTGCCCTAAACCATATTTTAGAGTGGTTAAACATGCAAGATGAGTGCATCATGTTAAACTAGGCATTTTTCTACCCCATTTACATATAAAGTTTGTTAGGTTTGGAGCTACGGTTATTTAGTTATGAATTAAAGCATTTTAACAAGGCATTTGAAAAAATTTAAAAAAACAGCAATTTAAACATTGTTAACATGCATGAAAGTTGGATATTGTGAAACTAGATCAAATTCTAGTCATGTTACATATATGACATGTTTTATTTGGATGCATGGTTCAAAAGTTATTATCAGTTTAAAATAGGGGTCGTTCTGTAAATATGCAATGCTGTGAGAAATTAGCAAATCGCTGACAACAGAAAAAGATGAATGGGTCGAATCTATGCACTGGACCAAAACAGAACAGTGCACTGGGCGCTGGGGTGACTGACCTCACCAAGATGGACCGAGGCCTAGTAGGCAACGCAGGCCAGCGGGCCAGTTGGGCCTTGGAGGTCATGGGCCCATGGGGCACTGGACGGGGCCCATGCGCGGAGGGGTCGTCCACGACCTCCTCCTCTGCTCCAGGTGAGCAGGAGGCCATGGTGGCGGTGGGATGACGAGGGGAGGCAGGGATCCGGTGGGAGGGAGCAGATCCGGGCGGAGAGGCACGAATTCGGGCGCAAGGTGCCCGTTTTCGGTGGTGGCGGCGTCCGACAGTACACGCCGGCGCGAGGCGGCAAGTTCCTTGGAGGCCCTGTCCAAGTGACTGAGAGAGAGCAGGTCAGAGAGAGAGACAGGAGGAAGGAGAAGGAAGGTAGAGGCGGCGCGACGTGACCTGCTGGTCACCGGCAGGAGGCTCATCGGTGTCGGCTCGCCGGCGGGATGGGCGATGGCGGCGCTTCCCCGATCCAGCTCGGGGTCGAGCGGGAGGAGGCACGGGCTAGCGCGAGGGACAAACGGCGGCGTTCGGGCGGCCGCGCGGGCCTGGGTGGGCCGCGCCTGGGCCCGGCGGGCCGCGGCGGTGAGAGCCAGTGGAAGGGCGCTGGGCGCGATGCGGCAGCGCCTGGTTGGCTGCGCGCGTCGCCAGCGGCGGGGCTGGCCGATGGGGGTGAAACAAGTGGCAGCGGGGGGATTTGCTGGCGCTGAAGTCAAGGAGGAGGAGGTTGGCGGCTACGGGGATCCCGATGGCGAGGCTAGAAGCAGGTGGAGGGGGTTTAGGGTTCCAAAAATGGAAGGGGAAGGTCCATATATAGCCAAAAGAACTAGGGTTAGGGGATTTAGGGGGGTTTTCGGACCCTCCGATCACGATCCGATGGCTCCGGTCGCGAGGATGGAGTAGGTGGGCTGCAGGTGAGTGGAAGTGGGCTGTGGAGAGCGGGTTGGGCTGAGAGAAGAGAAGAGAGAGAGACCCGGCGACTGTTTCCGGAGACCGAAAACGTCCGACGATAGACCGGCTACTATTGCCCCTATAGTTTAACGGTTGGGCCATCAAACGAGCTCCGAATGCGATGAAACTTGGCAGGCGGCCTACTGATAACAAAACAACACCGCATGCCAACTTTCAACCCATTCCGAGAACATTTTCTGGCCACTTATAAAATAATATTTCGGACGTGTCGCGGGCGCGGGCGCGTGCAAGTGTGTCTGGGCTTAGAATGGACAATGGAAAGAACGGGGGGACCCGGACAGATGCAAGTGTTGAAAACATGATGATGCAATGCGGATGATGACATGGCAAGATGGCGACACGCAAGCAAAAGACAAGGCAACAACAACGAATAACTGGAAGACACCTGGCGCAACAGTCTCGGGGCGTCACAGTTTGTCCGCTGTTTCAACTCCGTCCGCTGCATCACCCTGAACAAACCAGAATATCGCGGCGCCCCTCCACTATTCATCAACGTCAGTAAGCATTCACCTTTCCTCTTAATAGATCTGCCTTAGGTTTTCTCTGTTCGTCGGCGTTCTTCACCGTTCCTCCTTCTCTTTCCAAGATTGCATAATTTTGATCTGAAAACGACACAAACCTTGTGCGGTAGCAGTTTTAACACTTGTTTTTTAATATCAGAATATATCCTCATTGCAACAGATCTCGTCTGGGCATCCCCACTTTTCTGCTGCCGCCATCTTAGGTTTAGATTTTATTTCATTTCTCTGAACTGCTGCAGATCCAATCTTATAGCTCCAATCTGTGAAACCTGTTTGTCCCAACACTTAGTAAAATTCTCTCTTGTCAGATCTTGAATATCAGTGCTTGTCATGGCGGCTTACATCACTGTCTTATAATTACCCATATATCATTAGGCCCCATTTAAGCTGCCATCTTGCCATATAATCCAACTGTAGTTTTTTACTTCCGGCTTTAATGAATCAACTTAACATGGAAAAAATTTCTTTCCTTTAGGCTTTTCTCTTCACAATGCCTCCAAAGACAGCCACTTCATGCAACTGGGTTAAGTTCATTGTTACCAAAGACACTCTCAAAGGTTTTGTCAAAATCGGGTACTTGACAGCAAAGAATTTTATGCATTATCGCGCCCCCAATTCAGGTGAAGAAAGACCTCAACCAAAGGATGGTGAGGTCATTGTTTTCACTGACCACATGAACCGGGGCTTCTCACCACCCGGCTCTAAATTTTTCCGAGATGTTCTGCACTTCTTTCAACTCCATCCGCAAGACATTGGACCCAATTACGTGTCAAACATTTGTAACTTTCAAGTCTTCTGCAAGTATACCTTCGAGAGGAGCCCAGTGTTGAACTTTTCAGGGAATATATTTTTTTGAACCGCCAAAATGAATTCACGAACGGACCCAGCTTGGAACTCGGTGCAATCTCAATTCAACGAAGAAGAGATGCTATCTTCCCTAGGCTTACTTGCCAAGTCATCCCAAGGACTGGAACCAGACATGGTTTTATTGCAAAGATACCTCTACGGTTGACGAGAATCCATTGCCGGGTTATCGTGTCGAGTGCCTAGAGCCAACACATCTTCTTCCTGAGAAGCTTACCACTGCCGAACATGCAAAGCTTGCCCCCACCACTGCAAAGGTCAAGGCTCTGCTGGGAAACGGGTTAACTGGCATTGACTTGGTTTGGTGCTGGGTTTCTTGGCGAATTATACCCTTGAGCTGTCGGCCCGGCTTAATGTGTACTTACACTAGTGGTATAAAGGATCCGCTGCGCCATAGATATTTACACTTACTGACGAGGCAATCAACGAAATGACCAAGTCCCTTTTGAATGAAGATCCGGAAGATTGTAGCAAAGTGGGTCTAAACCCTTTCTGCAAACTTAACCCGCCACCAGATGTGAGTCTCCAATTTTCTTACCTATACCTCATCAATTAAACACTTTATTAACTCAACTTTGATGACTTTTCACAGGCTGACTCTGATTTTTGGAAGAAGAAGTACGACCATGAAGCTGCCAAGAAGGCCAGGGCTGCCAAGGAAGCCACCAAGGAAGCCGCCAAAAAAACCACTAAGAAAAATAAGAAGAAATCAAGCGCCTCCAGCATGTTTGAACTGGATGACATCTCTGAGTTGGAGGTAGGCCTTGACTCCCTTCGCTCCTTTTTCAATCACCTTATTCACACATATTATGCTCAGGATGACACGGGGGGCAGCCAAGCAGCTGAAGAATAGGTAACTAGTATTTCATCCGACTCAGAGCCTTTGCCAAGATAGAAAATTCGACGGGTAACCCGGAAAGTAAGCTTTTCACACCCCTTAGCTCATTTGGATCCTCAATTTCTTCTGAAGCAACAGCGGCACGAGAGCCGGTGACAAACTTGGACCAGCGGAGGTGAAGAGTTATCGTTCGGCTTACCGAATACTCCAGCTCCACGAAAATGGCAAAATGAGTTCTTTCCAAACTTAACTCTTTTTACCCCCTGGCGGGTCTCATTCGTCAGCCACTTACTCCTTTCAATCCAACCTTATTAGGAGGTTTCTCGCTCTTCCTCCGGCGATTCATCTCAAACCCAGCTACCAGATTTCAAGACTGCCCCTGGGTAACATCTCTTTTGTTTTCTATCTCCTTATGCTCTTATACTTATAATGATCTCTCATGAACCGTGCAATGGAAAAGAAAATCCTAACAAGAGGGCAAAGGTGATCAAGCCAGCTGAAGGCCCCAAAGTTCCTGAGCCGGAACAACAAATTCCAGCATCTGATACCTCCATGGTACCGCCCGACGAGCCTGTCCTAGACGATCCACCAGAAATTCCTAACCTCTCCAGCGACCGGACACGAATCAATCCTTTGAATACTGAATCGTCAAGCCCACTTAAACCGTCAGAGACTCATACTATTGATGTTACGATCACTGGCACCGGCTTTACAGAACCGGGAAATCCAACTGTCTTGGCTCAACACTCCGCTAAACAGGAATTCATTGAAAAGCGGAAAGTGAGGTTTGATGTCACCCATTATTCCCAATTGAGCAGCAGTGAAGTACTCTCTAGCTACCTCAACCAAGTACATACCAGCCGAGATCTTGAAATTGACATGGTGAAGCAAATGCATCAAAAATATGATGTATGAATTCCGGCTTAAATATATCATGCATATCCTGTCAGCCCCCAAGTCTACTGTGTATAATAGAATTGAATACGTTGTAGACTTAGAATAGCAATGAGTATAAAACATCTTTGATAAAAAACCTTCAAAAAGCCATCTTTCACTTAAACCGGATTTTAATTATCAACATTGCATTTGTAGCCCCCAAGGGCCGGTTTAATCAACATGAATAAACTGGTACTTATCAGTGTTTACAGATCAGAACTTACTCATGTAGCCCCCATGAGCCGACTGTGGTTGCTCGTGGCACTGGTGGGTCATCATAAAGTAGTAATGAAATATGAACAAATATGCATTAGCCCCCAAGTGCTAAGTACTATTTCTTGCAAAGTGCTTGGAACTTAGTCATATAAACTGTCGTGGAATTGTCACGGCAGATGTCCTAAGGTGAGGACTTAGTCGTGAGGCCAATGCATCTATGTGGTATCTTGAGAGGGGTTGAGCGGAATTGAGAGACGCAACACAAGACGGGGATTTAGACAGCTTCGGGCCCCGGGAAACATCATCCGGTAACAACCCTACATGTTGTTTGAGGCTAGGTCTTATTATCATCACGAGGGAGTCGCCGTAAACCGGCTCTCCTCTTTGTGTCTAGCCCTAAGATTGTTTCTCTTGCTTGTAGCTTGTCCCTCCTTGGGGAGCCCTGCCCCTCCTTATATAAGTTGAAGGGGCGGGTTACATGTGGAGTCCTATTAGGATTAGGACTAGTCTATCTCTAATACAAACCAGATACAAGTCCTGGTCTTAACTCCTTGTAAGGTAAATATTCCTCATGCCTTTCCTCTTAAATCGGCCCACCATTAAACGTGAACCGGCCTTCTGGGTCTTGGGCCTTGTCATCCGTCTGTCCCGCATGCCGGATCACCAGTGAGTCATAATGACG
Source organism: Triticum aestivum (assembly GCF_018294505.1). NCBI lineage: Eukaryota > Viridiplantae > Streptophyta > Magnoliopsida > Poales > Poaceae > Triticum > Triticum aestivum. The sequence continues at coordinate 118,265,868 of NC_057794.1, read as the reverse complement.
AGGTGGGTTGCTTGTAAACCACCAGGTCAGGGCGGGTCGCCAGTAACTCGCCAAGTGTCAACGGGGCCTTCAGATAAACCGCCAAGTCTGGCCGGGTTAACTTCCGGCCGGTTTACACCGCGGGGTATATCCCCGACATTAGCCCCCAGTTTAATTTGGATTTATCCATGTTAAACTGATCCTGTAAAACAAATACAAGAACAAATTTGATAGATTATGCTCCGGGTTAAGAATTCTTGTAAACCGGCATCTGATCATCCTTAATTCCTTGCCATTTCCTTCTTCTAGAAAATCCAGGTCAATAAGCCAGCTTCATACTCAATTTGCTGACATTGGTTTCTCACAGAGAAATATTATGAAGAATAATCCACTTGAGTCGGCTTCCAAAGCGCCGGATTAAGAAATATGGGTCTTGAAATACTCATCTGATATTCAACTGGTTTGAAGATGTCGAACTTGCCGGTTTATCATTGCCAAAAATTGCCAGGTTATATGACTGATAATTCTGGGTCATGATTGTTGCTAACTCCGGTTCCTGATTGTTGCCAACGCCGGTTTATGATTATTGATGATGTCGGGTTGCAAACACAGGGTCATAATAATTGGTGACGCCGGGTCAATCTGGTTTGCTCAAAACAGAGATTTTGAAAATATTTCTCTGATAATAATATATTACTTGTAGCCCCAAGTATTGAGCAGAACAAAGTGATGGCTTAAGACTTGCTTCAATATAAATACTGCCACTTTCAAAGAAATCCATGTTGTTCATCCCAGTCACTAGTAAAAACTGAATACTCCATATTATGTAGCCCCCAAGTTCCGGGTTGTCATGCTTGCAGCAACCTGGGACTTGTAATTGACGGATGCCCATAAAACTTCAATTGTTGACAGGAGCAATTGGTAGCCCCCAAGGGCCGGCTCATTATGATATGATGAGTCGGGTCTTCAATAAGGCCAATAAAAATGACTTTGCATTAGCCCCCAAGTGTCATGGTGCATGCTTGCAGCGACATGAGACTTGCATATTTGATATAATCTCAACTTGAATAGTGTAGCCCCCAAGTGCCGGGTCGTAAGCCTGCAGCGACTCAGGACTATTCCTTCCATTGCAAAATAAATCATATTCATCGGCAAAATAATATCCATTGCGCTAAAGCAACTTTGAAAACCTCAATCATAATATTAATAACCATAATAAAAATCCAGCCATGTTGGCTATTCAAGATAATATAATCCGGTATGAAAATCTTATTCATCCAATATCATAATGAAAATTCAGCCAAGTTTGGCTATTTGAATAATATAACCCAATCATTTATAAGCGCATGATTCCATTGGTGCAATCCAAATATATACTGACGACTTATAGTCCGAAGCCAGGCCGGTTTAATAGACACCGGATAATTTCTCATCATATACTGGCGACTTATCGTCTTAAAGCCAGGTCGGTTTAATAAACATCGGATAATTTATCATCATACTGGCGACTTATAGTCGAAAGCCAGGTTGGGTTAGTAAACGCCGGTGATTTATAATCATGCTTTATTCAACCTGTTTCTGCATACAACAAGTTTAAAGTGTCCGGGCGGTTTACCGTCGGACGGGTCATAATGCCCAACATATAACCCAGCCTTATAACCAAGGCTGCACTTAAAAATAATCAAATATGAAATATATCATACCTGTGACATTGAATCACATCGTTGGTTTACCAACTTTTTGTAATAGGGGTAATAACCCAGATTTTGAGTACTGAGAACTCCTTCCATATTGTGTCGGTTTATGATAAAAGCGTACCAGGTTGTAATAAACACCGGTTTAACCACATATAATACTGGTGACTCGTAGTCAAACCAGACCGGGCTGATAGTCTCCGGATGATAACTTGATCGTGTACTGACAACTTGTAGTTGAAAGCCGAGCCGGGTTGATAAACACTGGTTTACTCCATAATAGGATGGTAACAGAAAATCAAACCGGGCAGATAGCCTCCGTATTAAGATTTGACCATGTTCCATCAATTTGTAATTTGACAGTCGAACCGGTTTAAGAATTGTCAGTTTAAAAACGCAACAAAAGAAATATTTATCAAAACAAAATTTCAAGCAAAGGCAATGATAAAACCATTTGCAAAAAAGAGGCGGTTTAAGCCGATCAAGTGGCATTACCATGGTCGGACACGACCAAGCCCCCAGTAGGCGTAGCTATGGTTCAAGTCAGCCAGGTCCCCACATGATGCATTGGCATTATGCCGATCAAGAGGGGTGACGATGGTTCGGGTTCGACCAAAGCCCCCAAGTGATTCTGTGGCCTTAGGCCAATCAAGAGGTGTGACTAGTTCAGACGTGACCAAGTCCTCAAGTGATCTTGTGGCTTTCGCCTATCAAAAGGTGTTGCATTGGTTCAGATACGACCAAGCCCCCAAGTGATGTTGTGGCATTGAGCCGATCAAGAGGTGTAGCTATGGTTCGGATACGACCAAGCCCCCAAGTGATCAATAATATGATAAGCCAATAAGGCATGATACCTATGTTTGAACGGCGCATCTTGGCAGCAGGTCCTCTTTGGCACCCTTTAACTTTTTGCAAGAGATAAATCCTTCTTGAACGGGATGTTAAACCGGATATTGAGAGCTTCAAAGCTTCGTGGGAGACATCTTTCCCTTGAACCAGATTTTAAACCGGAATCTTCATTTTCAGTTGGAAATTTTCTGACGGCCTTTAAACTCGAACTTGCGAGAAGTTAATTCCTTTTTTGAACCGGACATTGTTAAACCGGATCTGAGCGCTTCAGAGCTTTGTGGGAGAATAAATTTCTCTTAAACCGGATTGTAAACCGGATATTTGAGAGCTTCAGTGAGACTGACTTCCCTTGAGCCGGATATTAAACCGGAATCCTTTCTGATGACCCGGATCTTCTTCATTGAGCCGGGATTTTGTAACTGTCATATACTTTCTAAGCCGGAAATTTTCTGACAGCCTTTAAATTTTCATCAATATAACAGTAGCCTCCGAGACCGGGTTATCTTTTCCTCCATCGTCCTGGGTTTCTTAAACCGGCTGAAACTGGCAAGATTTGCTGAGTCATGTCATCGTAGCCCCCGAGTCTCAAAGGTGACTCGAGGAGTTGGCTTGAGACTCTCCATATTTGACCATGATATAAACCGGCCTAACTTGTATATCATTGATGTTGATAGCACGATGTGAATCCACAGAAGGTTGATGTGACTGCGGTAGGTTATAAATGATCTGTATAAGCTGTGTCAACAACTTGGCCAATGGTTCCTTCCAACTGGCTATTTGAAATTAACCAAACTGTAGTGGCGGCGACTTGCGTGCCTGCCCATTGATCCATCCAGTGCAGATGGCGGTTGATGGTATATGATAATTTGCCTCCACTTTGTTGAAAGAAAAACCGGGCTACCCAAGTTGTGACTTGTTCATACTCAATAAACAGCTCATGCAGACAGGTGGGGCCCAGTGTGTCGATGTAAACCAAGCCGCGAGAGACGGACGACAAAGACGACCGCAGCTTCAGAGACGACACAGACAGATGAGTCGGCCGCGGCGTAGTAAGTCGGCGCGGGCGGGAGAATCGGCCGCGGGGGCGGACGACGAGTCAGTCCTCTGTGTTGATGAAGCAGGGGCGGCGACTTGCTCCCATATCCATCCAGTAGCATGGCACGAAGGAATGCCAGTGCAAAATTATGCCGGCGCACGCTCCATATCCGCAGTATAACAATATCTTTGTCAGGAATAATTATCCTGCATCAAAATATTGCAGGACAAAGTAATTGTTTTTCGAATAAATTAATATATGTGATGAAAAACATTGAAAAAATAGCACCTGATTTTTTTGTTGGATGCACGTGGACATGTAGCCTTATCTCACATGGAATAGTAGTAGTGGCCGGCTCACAGTGATGCCATGGTAACGACAGTAACACGTCCCCTTTGCTTTTCTCTTTTCTTCAGCCAGTACCCCCTGTCTTTTCCTTCAGCCAACAGGGGAGCATATCGGAGCAGAAACCAGGGCCTGCACCCTCAGTGGCGTCTTTGCGCAAGGAGATGGGGCCACTTGTCAAGCGAAGTGCATGTGGGAGCAGCTCAAAGTGAGGCGAGGCCAAGCGCGCTGCAGGCGGCTTGCGGCCGGCTTGTCGTAGACCAGCAATGGAAACGGGGTGACCCGGCGACGGCGGACCCGGCGAAGGCGTTCCGCGATTTAACTGGGTAGCTTGGATATCTGCAGCAGAGGCGGAGGCGACGGCTCACGAAACTTCTCCATCCCCGACGATACAGGTCATGGCGGAGGTGGCTCACGCCGCAACGGCGGGTTGATGTGTGGTATTTCAAGACAACAGCAGCAGCGGTCGGCGTAGGCAGAAGATACCCCAGCATTGTGGCGGTTCAGAACGAGGCCAATGTGGGGACGCACCGGCAACTTCAAAGTAATGGGGGCATCTTTTCCGAGTCATGGCCAGTTGATCAAACCGAGTCGTGATCTTCTTTCACTTTGGCTCCTCGTACTGGTACTTGAATCTCGCATGATAGAATCCTCGTACTGGCGATTCACTAGCGAATCTACAGAAGCGAACAGCGGCAGCTCCGGCTAGTGGCGACTTGCAGTAGTTGAAGCGTCCGTTAGGGTGCAGTGACCCGGATGCTGCAAGAGCAGAGTTGAATAGAGGCAGTAAAGCGGCGGGGTGCACCGGAGCCGGTCGCCCGGTTCGGGCGTGCAGCTCGGAGGTGACAGGGCCGGCCCGAGGTGGCGACTCGCAGGTGGGGGCTCGATGACGGCGGCCCAGAAGCAACATCAGCGAAGGAGAGCAGCGCGACGGGACCGGGTCGACGTTGTCTCCACTTCCGGATCGTGGGCTCGTTGCCTGTAGCACTAACATCTGCATGATGGAATCCATCTATCTCCACGCAAGGGAGATATTTGCCAGGCTTGAGCAAAGTAGTAGTAATAGTTTTTGTCCTTCGAGGCTAGTGCTTTGACCATGGTCAATGTATTGATGGAAGGAAAGTATATTAGAACGGTAGAGCAGCAATCTTGGTGACTTATGCACTTACAGAATTCCTATAGGTCTCGTCCTCTTTCAGGCAGTGCATCCAATATCGATCTGGCTTCAGATCCTTGTACATTGAAGGAAATAACAACAACAGCTACGAGTAGACCATCTGAGTAGTATTCCCAATCAAATTTGAACGTAAGTTGATGGTCTCAGCAACTTGGTGATTTGACGGCTTGACGGATTTCTAGATGCCGTGCATAACAGCCGCCGAGGAAAAGCTGATCGCGTCCAGCTGATTGCACAGTGACGCAAAGATTAAACTCCTGTTTGCCATTTTGTCTCAGCAGATCGCCCGGCGACAGTGATGGACAAATCGTAGAGTCAATTTTTTCTTGAACCTTAACTCTCGTATATGTCGTTCTGGCTGATTGCCATGGAGACGATGTAGATCCTTCCAAACTCTTTCTTCTTCATCTGGAAATTTGCGAGCTTCTCGAAACCTTGGGACAGATCCCTTCAAGAACTCAACACCACCGCGCGCAGGCCCCACGGTGGGCGCCAACTGTCGTGGAATTGTCACGGCAGATGTCCTAAGGTGAGGACTTAGTCGTGAGGCCAACGCATCTATGTGGTAGCTTGAGAGGGGTTGAGCGGAATCGAGAGACTCAACACAAGACAGGGATTTAGACAGCTTTGGGCCCCGGGAAACATCATCCGGTAACAACCCTACATGCTGTTTGAGGCTAGGTCTTATTATCATCACGAGGGAGTCGCCGTAAACCGGCTCTCCTCTTTGTGTCTAGCCCTAAGATTGTTTCTCTTGCTTGTAGCTTGTCCCTCCTTGGGGAGCCCTGCCCCTCCTTATATAAGTTGAAGGGGCGGGTTACATGTGGAGTCCTATTAGGATAGGACTGGTCTATCTCTAATACAAACCGGATACAAGTCCTGGTCTTAACTCCTTGTAAGGTAAATATTCCTCATGCCTTTCCTCTTAAACCGGCCCACCATTAAATGTGAACCGGCCTTCTGGGTCTTGGGCCTTGTCATCCGTCTGTCCCGCATGTCGGATCACCAGTGAGTCATAATGACCAGGTGGGTTGCTTGTAAACAGCCAGGTCAGGGCGGGTTGCCAGTAACTTGCCAAGTGTCGGCAGGGTCTTCAGATAAACTGCCAAGTCCGATCGGGTTAACTTCCGGCCAGCTTACACCGCGGGGTATATCCCCGACATAAACCATTGTAGGAAGAATTCTTTGGTAGGCATTAGCCCCCAAGTGCCAAGTGTTGTTGCTTGCAAAAGGCTTCGGTCTTATATTCTTGTAACCCGGATATAAATGTGTCTGTAACTCTATGTTTGTACAGGAGGCTACCGCTTAACTTCAATCACAATTGGCTGATGCAAAGACCCAACTGGAGATTCAAGAGTCTGAGACCCGGAAATCCGATTCAAAATTCAAGTTTAGTCTGGAGGAAACGAAAAAGATGAAGACCGGTTTTTATGCTGAAAGAAACTCCTGGGCCGAAGAGAAAACCGCTCTAACACAGCGCGCCGAAAAGGCTGAAGCTGATCTGGAAAAAGTGACCACTGAGCTTACGGGTTTAAAACGCCGGGTATCTCGGATGGTTTCTGCTCTCTTTGGTAAGTCGCCATGTGAACATTGAAATTGAATCTCTTTCGTGATTGTATAAACCGCCACTGATTACTTCCACGATTGTCACACAGGTCCAAGGAGCAGTAATCTTAATCACGATGTGTTGGTGAAGCTTAAAGTCGTATATATGCTGGTTGAGCAGCTATATACCGAAACTCAGCGGACACTAGCCACAATTTCTCCAACAAATCAAGGACCCAACCTGCTAAGTGACGTGTTGAAAAAATTGTCAATTCTACCTGCAAGGATTCAAGAGATAAAATGGTCATGTGCGAGAGCCGGCGTCGTGGCGGCCTTGAGCCGTGCCAAGGCATGGTTACCGGAGCTAGACCCGGCTGAGGTAGCTACTGTGTATCCAAGCCTGCAGGAAGATGGCACTCTTTTTGACCAGCAAGACTTCGCCGTCTGCGTTAAAGAAATTCGTCCTCATGCGACAGTAATTGCTGATGAAACCAATCTCTCAAAGTATCAGCCGGCTTATGATGCAGAAAACCAGAAGATGTCTATGCCAGCTTATAAAGTGATGGATCTAATTCCTCCAATTCGTAAGCATACATTCGCCCCTGAAGTTGACCCATCGAATCTTATTGATGATGAAGCTGAATTCCATGCCTTACGTGGCATTGATTGGTCAACACCAAACTTCTAGACGGCAGAGGAGGACGAAGACCTGGAGAAGGATGATCTGGAAGGCTCAAGTGGCGGTTTATATATTTGATCCTTTGAAAACACTTGATCTTGTTGGGCTCACGAAGTCATGTAATAGGCTAGTAAACTTTGATCTGTCATGCCATCGTGCACGTTTTTGCTTTGTGCCACATCGTTTGATCCGCCATTTGAAGAGCGTATCACTTTATGCTTATGATAACATCAATTTGTGCATATGAGATTTTATCATGACCCTGCACACAAGTAAATCACAATTGCCCAGGCGGTTTATCGCGGGCGGGTCATAACACCCAAATTAAACCGCTAGGGACAAATAGTCCATAACCAGGGCCGGGATGATCAAATCTTTTATATAATACAATATCATACCCATGGTATTTGCGTAAGCTGCTAGCTTATCAGCTCCATGCAGTTAGAGCTTTGAGAGCCGTAACTCTTAGAATAAGATTATTATTCTCTGGCGACTCAAAGTATGCCATCCTGACGGGTTGCAAAGACCCAAAGATGCTTCAAATATGAGCCATAAATAGGGAAGCTTGGCCCGATTTGTAAAAACCATATAGCAAGAAAAAAGAGATTATAAAAATCCAAAAAATAAGAAAATCAAAAAAATCCGAGGCTTTTGCAGGCCGCCAAGCCAAAGGTTCTTCTTCAATGAAACTAGCATGATGGTCACTGAAAGGCAGGCGCTTTCCGTGAGCCGGCTCTCACATGACCCAATCGACATTTGAACCCAGATAAGTTCAGGTCTTATTTAAAGATAGACTTATTAGAGGTACGCGGGGTCGGAGTAGCATCGTGCATCACAGGATGATTTATCCAAGTTTTCAAGGAAGGCGGCTTATGAGCCTGGATCTATCCTGAGTATCTGTAAGTCGTGCTCTCACATGACAAACTGGCGTTTTAACCTTAACAAGCTTAGGATCTTTGGTGAATATACCATAAAAGACTGATTGTTAAGAGTTCGATGGGTCAATTAGGATTACCTGATGAAGAAGCAGCTGGTATACAGGTAGGATGACCTGGTGAGGGAGTCCTGGACAAAGGGGTCCTCGAACGTCCGGCCTGTTAGCCATGGGCCGGACTGATGGGCTGTGAAGATGCGAAGACCAAAGACTGCACCTGTGTCCAGATGGGACTCTCCTTGGCGTGGAAGGCAAGCTGGGTGACCGAATATGTAGATTCCTTTCCTTTGTAACCGACCTTGTGTAACCCTAGATCCTCCCGGTGCTTATATAAATCGGAGGACTTAGTCCGGAAAGGACAGATACTCATTACCATAGTCATACAGGCTAGACTTCTAGGGTTTAGCCATTACGATCTCGTGGTAGATCAACTCTTGTAATACTCATATCCATCAAGATCAATCAAGAAGGAAGTAGGGTATTACCTCCATAGAGAGGGCCCAAACCTGGGTAAACATCGTGTCCCCTGTCTCCTATTACCATCGACCTTAGACGCACAGTACGGGACCCCCTACCCGAGATCCGCCGGTTTTGACACCGACATTGTTGCTTTCATTGGGAGTTCCACTGTGCCGTCCCCAAAAGGTTTGATGGCCCCTCCAATCATCGACAATGACGCTGTCCAAGGAGAAACCTTCCTCCCCAGACAGATCTTCATGTTCAGCGGCTTCGCATTGTGGGCCAACTCGTTTGGCCACCTGGAGCAGATCGATAGCTACGCCCCTGGCCATCAGGTCAGATTTGGGAGCTTGAATTACGTTGCGGACATCCGTGGAGATTTGATCTTCGCCAGATTCAAGACCACGGCGACCGCTCCTGGTCACCTTGACGAACATGACCTAGATTTGTCGTCATACCGCACCCCGGAGATAGCTCCTGTGACCACTCTGGCCTTAGATCCAGAGCACACTACGGCATCCAAGGATTGCAGGCTCAACCCCACCACGGAGGCCACAGATTCACCGGCGTTGGAGCTGCACATGGACTTAACCTCACACAATATCTGTGTCACCGAAATTCCAGACTCGTCTCTGGTTATAAGTTCCGAACCATGTGAGCCCATAGACGCCGAACTTGATCGTTCATCGATCTTCGAATTCAGCGCCGCAGACATCTTCCAGCACTCGCCTTTGGGTGATGTGCTAAACTCATTAAAGAGCATGTCCTTGGCGGGGGACTCGCAGCCGAACTATGTCCGATTTGAACTAGGGGGTGATCATCGAGAATTTTGCTTCCCACCCGCCACCCACTTCATAGCCACTATCGAGGACTTAACCGACACTCTTGATTACAACTCCGAAGACATCGACGGTATGGACGACGATGCCGATGAGGAGCAAGACCATAATCCACCATATAGTGGATGCTGGACGGCCACTTCTTCGTACGATGTGTACATGGTGGATACACCCAAAACAACCAACGGCGATGACAAAAAAATGCAGCCGAGAATAAACCTCCAGAGACACAGCAAAAACGTCGGCGTCCTCAGTGCTGCTCTAAGTCATGTCGTTCCAAAGACAGCAATGCCGGCACCAGTGAAAATAATACTCCGGGCGATGCGGAAAACAATAAAGACCTTGCTGAGGTAACATCCGAACAGGAGGAGCAAGAAAACAGGCAAGCTAGCCCCGACGAACAGGCCAGGCCCAACGACTCGGAGGACGGTAGTTAACGTCCGCTCTCCGAGGATGAGGAAAGCCTCGGCAACGAAGATTTCATCGTGCTTGAGGAACCTATCGAGCAGGAGCGCTTCAAGCGCCAGCTAATTGCAATGGCAAGGAGCCTAAAAAAGAAACATCAACAGCTTCAAGCTGACCAAGATCTGCTCGTCGACAGATGGACTGATGTCCCGGCGCCGAAGAACACGGCCTCAAATGCCAAGCCAAGAGTTACCTGAAGCGAAGACTGCTAACCCAGTTTGATGAAGAGGTGTTGGAGCCCATACCTCCCTCGCGTAATGCGGTCGATTGACCACTACGCGGTCGGGACAGTGCGGCGGACCGACCACCACATGGTCGTGATAGAGCGGCAGCTCAGGCCGAACAGCTGCCTGCCCCATCGCCTCGTAAAAATAGAGACGAAACAGCTCGGGGTCATACATATGACCTTCGGCAGACCCTAGATAGTAGAGCCGGACATACCCGATCGATTAATGGATCGCGAGGACGTCCCTCGACACGTGATGATGGCTACCTATTCGGATGTGACAAACCTAGTCACACCCGAGCCGATAACCACAGACGAACTCCATCGGAGCTACAACGCAATGCAGTCAGATACAGAGGCACCGCACACCCTCTTTGCTTCACTGATGAAGTAATGGACCATGAATTCCCCGAAGGGTTCAAACCCGTGAATATCGAATCATATGATGGGACAACTGATCCCGCGGAATGGATCGAGGATTTTATCCTCCACATCCACATGGCCCAGGGAGATGACCTCCATGCTATCAAGTACCTCCAGCTCAAGCTTAAAGGACCAGCTCAGCACTGGTTAAACAGCCTACCTGAAAATTCTATTCGCAGCTGGGAGGACTTGGAAGAGGCCTTCCTCGACAACTTCCAAGGTACATATGTCCGGCCACCAGAAGCCGATGACTTAAGCCACATAGTTCAATAGCCCGGGGAGTCAGCCAAGAAATTCTGGACTAGGTTCCTAACTAAAAAGAACCAGATCGTCGACTGTCCGGATATCGAAGCCCTAGTGGCCTTTAAACACAGCATCCGCGATGAATGGCTCGCCCGCCACCTCGGCCAAGAAAAGCCAAAATCCATGGCAGCCCTCACGGCACTCATGACTCGCTTTTGCGTAGGTGAGGATAGTTGGCTAGCTCATAGCAAAAACACAACCAGCGAGGCGGGCCCCTCCGAGGCCAAAAATAGCAACGGCAAGCTCTGACGTAACAGACACAAGCGCCGAAGCAATGGTGATAATACAGATGACACTACAGTTAACGTCGGATTCAGCGGCTCCAAGTCCGGTCAGCGAAAAAGGCTGTATAAAAGGAACAGTCAGGGACCATCTAGCTTGGACCACATACTCGATCGTCCTTGCCAGATACATGGCACCCCAGACAAACCAGCCAATCATACCAATAGGGATTTTTGGGTCTTCAAACAGGCCGGCAAGTTAAACGCCAAGAACAAGGAAAAGGGATCTCAACATGAGGACGATGACGAAGAGCCCCGGCGACCGAACTCAGGGGGGTAGAAGAAGTTCCCCCCTCAAGTCAAACAGTGAACATGATATATGCTACACACATCCCCAAAAGGGAGTGCAAGTGCACACTAAGGGACGTTTATGCGATAGAGCCAGTCACCCCAAAATTCAACCCATGGTCATCGTGCCCGATCACTTTTGATCGTCGGGATCATCCGACCAGTATCCGGCATGCTGGATCAGCCGCACTAGTCCTAGACCCAATCATTGATGGATTCCACCTAATGCGAGTCCTCATGGACGGTGGTAGCAGCCTCAATCTACTCTATCAAGACACAATGCGCAAAATGGGCATCAATCCATCAAGGATCAAGCCAATGAAGACTACCTTTAAAGGAGTCATACCAGGTGTAGAGGTCCGCTGTACGGGCTCAATCACACTAGAGGTTGTCTTTCGATCCCCCAACAACTTCTAAAGCGAGGAGTTAATATTCGACATCGTCCCATTCCACAGTGGTTATCATGCACTGCTCGGACGGACTATATTCGCTCGATTCAACGCGGTCCCGCACTATGCTTATCTTAAGCTTAAGATGCCCGGTCCACGCGGCATCATAACGGTCAACGGAAACACGGAACGCTCCCTCCGCACAGAGGAGCACGCAGCCGCCCTAGCAGCAAAAGTATAGAACGACCTTCTCAAGCAGAACCGTAATCCGGCTGGCGAGCCCCTAGACATCGTAAAGAGGGTCCAGAACTACGCTCCAACAGGACAACTCGGCTCATCAAGATCTCGACTAGCAATTTGGCCTCTGTCCCAGCCCCGATCAGGTAGTGGCACTCGTACCACGCGTGCATAATTACGCACTAGAAATCCCATGGGCATCGACGGAGGCACAGCTAGCTTGTGATCCACAGTTCGGCTCGACCGATCTCGGACACACATATATTCTCGATATTTCCTTTTTCCTTTTCCAGGTTTATTTTACATAGGCCTTCTTCGACGGCCCGACTACCGGTCCTGTCAAAGGATAAAAAACACCAGGATGGCAAGAAGCAAAGATGTGTAGGGGAAGCTCTAGAGGTCAATTCAATGACCAAACTACCTGTTGTCAGGACCCACACGCAGCTCGCCTTTGGTCATGGCATGTTAAATAGCCGGTTGCTTATCGCACTATTTGTATTAATGCGCTTTGACGCATTAACCCAATTATAATGGAAACAGTTCGTGGCTCAAGTTTAAGGGCCCAAGATATCACCTCTGCTTTCTTTCTGTTTCCCTTTAATAACTTATCTTCTAGCACCCGTACACTTTGGTACGTTTCATATTTGCCAGGGGCTCCCAGGCGCCCTACAATACGGCAACAAAGTCCGAATACTTTTTATAGTGTAGTCTGGCACCCCAAATTTAGCATTATATGCATTGGCTCTGAATCATGTCTTTGGTCAATAGTTGGGTTGCCTGGCTCCTGTGCTTGCTACCTTACGTTCCGCTATATCGGCTAAGGTAGTAAAGGGAGAAGTACTGTGATTGTGCCCTGGTTTACCCAAAGGAGCACCTCAGTAGAGAAAGCCAAAAACTGACTGTCATGACGCAGCGAGAGCCGGTCAGCTGTTCGGAGGTTGCAAATTGTTGGAGATTTCTTCCACGTTGCGCGAAGGATCGGTACTTCCCGATTAGACGCTTATAGCACTCTAGTTCGGAAACTAGGGGCTGCGTCAATGTTTTTATTGTCGAACTCCTATGGCTAAGTGAGGGCATTAAAGCCAAATAGTCTGGTTGCCTGGTTCGTTGTGCTAAACAACTCCTTCAAGGACCATATAATTGGATCAAGATTGTTTAGATACCATCACGAACACCCCCGTACTACCTACGTGGGGGCAGAAGCCGACGACTGGCCAACCCTCAGATTTCATACAACACGGCCGCACAAGAGGTAAAATCAAAAACATAACAATCATTATATTACAAACCCACTTTGTTTCATCATACAAGGCAAAGACAACACGAATGTATTCATGCGAAAATAATGTCCTGCCCACACTGCGTTGCTAATACGAGACCCCTCCAGGACATTCGCAAAATAGCACTCGGGTGTGCGGTGCTCCTTGCCCTCTGGCGGCCCCCTGGCCAGCTCGATGGCGTTCATCTTCGCCCACCACATCTTGCAACGGGCGAAGGCCATACGCGCACCTTCAATGCAGGACGATCGTTTGACAACGTCCAGCCAAGGACAGGCGTTCACCAGCCGCCTCACAAGTCTGAAGAAGCTATCGGGCATAGCTTCGGCTGACCATAGCCGGATTATCAAATCCTTCATGGCTAGTTCGGCCACCCTATGCAGCTCCACCAGCTGTTTCAGCTGATCGGTGAATGGCACGGGATGCTCTGGCACAAGATATTGCGACTAGAACAGCTTCTCCGTGGAGCTCCCTTCTTCGGCTCGGAAGAACTCCGCGGCGTCGGACACACTTTGCGGCAGATCAGCAAAAGCCCCTGGAGAACTCCGAATCCGGGTTAGTAAAAGATACTTCCTCTTTGCATATTGAATGCCTTACCCGTCGCGATCTTCCTCGCCTCTTGGATCTCTTGGAGGGCGCCCTGGGCCTCAATCCAGGCCGTCTTCGCGCTCTGACGAGCCTTGGAAAGTTCGGCCTCTTTAGTCGATGCGTCACTCTCCAAGGTCTCGCACTTCTTCACCGTGTCATGGAGCTCTTGTTAGACCTCGTTGACCTGGGCCTTGAGCTTCTTACGGGCAGCCTGCTCCTTGATGGCCTTCCCCTCGGCTTCGCCTAGGGCCTTTTTCAGGGCCTCGATCTCGGTCGTTGCTCCTATACACATCGGGACACTTTGGTCAATATATATCATCCTACTCTTTCCGAATACATCTTGGGTTATTACATACCTTGATTCTCCTGGAGCTGCGTCTTCACCTGGACGAGGTCCTCCTCGGCCTTCTCCAGTCTCCGCCTAAGTTCGGAGACTTCGGTAGCATGTGAGGCCGCGGACAGCAGCGACGCCTGCATATTCATTCTCGACAAATTTGGTTAGTTTCCTACTAGTAAGGATCGACCCTCTGTCCGGCTTTTCTTTCCGAACACCGGACAGTGTCTCAGGGGCTACTGGCTATATGGGGATTTTTGTGTCGCTTACCTCAAAACCTGTCAGCAGGCTGCTGCAGGCTTCGGTCAGCCCGCTCTTGACGGACTGGACCCTCTCAATCACCGTACCCATAAGGATACGGTGCTCGCCCACAATGGAGGCACCTCGAAGCGCCTCCATCAGATTATCCGGTGCCCCTGGTTGGACAGGGGCCACCGGTGGAATGGGCGCACCCCCCTCTTTCAAAGGTGGTCACTCGCCGGATTCTGGAGCCGTATGGGTCTCCGTAATCATATTTGGCTGAGGGCCGAACTGAATATGGCCCTCCTCGCCAGTCTCCGTGGGGATTTGCTCCCCCGTGTGTCCGGCGGTAGAGGTTTCGCCCTCTAGCGCCCCCTTGACAGCGTCCGGAGCCTCTCCTCGGCCTGGAGCGGTCCTTCGAGACAACACCTCAGTGTCGTCCATGGCCTTGGGAGAGTGAGCGGTCGGCGGTGACATGCTGGCCATCTCCTTGGAGTCCAGCGAACCTCCTGACGAGGATCGCTGGAAGCTGTCGTGGGCCGGACCGAAATAACACAATTAACCATGTTAATACAATGAGGAGAAGAGGTTGGATATATGGATATGCAGGAATCGTAGTACTTACAATGCGGCCTGAAGCTTAGAGCGGGAGCGGCGCCCTGGACTACTGTCGACATCCCATACGGAGTTATCTGCAAGGGAGCCCTTCTTCTTCTTGGGTGTCCCCACCCCCAGATTCGTGGAGGCCGCCCTCTTCTCCCTCCTCTTATCATGGAGAGGGATCTCCTCCTCCTCCTCCTCATCCTCAGGGACAGAGGAATGGGTCTCTTCGTCTTCGGATGTTATGTCCGAAGTACCCTTATGACGGGGGCCACTTTTGGCCCCCTTGGCCTTCTTCTTGGCCTTCTTCTCCGGCGCCTTATAGGGCGTCGGCACTAGCATCTTCGCTAAACGCGGGATGACTGGTTCTTCAGGCAGCGGAGCCGGACACTAGATCCGCTTCGCCCTCTCCATCCAGTCCTGAAGAAGGAATGATGATAAAAGCTCAGACATCACCCTTGAAACAAGCAAGTAGGGAATGCGTTAAAAATAACATACCTCATTGGTGAGGTGGTTAATATCGTGCCCGCGGTCCGAATCTGCAGCCGGCGGTTTCTCGTTGCCCTTAAAGAGCAACTTCCAGGCACCTTCATGAGTGGTTTCGAAGAGCCTCTTCAGGATATGGTGCTTCTTCGGGTTGAACTTCCATAGAGGGCTGCTTCGGCTTTGGCACGGGAGAATCCAGCGAACTAGCATCACCTGGATTACATCGAAAAGTTTGACATCCTTGTCCACCATGCTTTAAACATGCGTCTGCAGCGCTGTCAGCTCATCAAGCAAGCACCAGTTCGGGCTCTTCTCGACCCATGAGGTAAGTCGCATGGGAGCGCCAGAGTTGAATTCGCCAGCCGCGGCCCAGGTGGCGCCGCGGGGTTCTGTTATATAGAACCATTGTTTCTGACATTCCTTTACCGTCTCCACCAAAGTGCCTTTCATCCAAGAGACGTTGGCCAGCTTGCTCACCATGGCACCCCCGCTGTAACAACCTGGATTTTTGCTCTTTTCTTTTTCCTTTGATTTTCTTGGATTTCCTGTTTTGAGTTGCTTTTCTGTGGCTATGTGGTTCTGAAACTTGGTAAGATCATGTCTTCCTAGGTTTTATAGTGGCTTGTCACACTCATCATCATCCCAAGATCATGTCATTTCCATCCTTAACCTAACCCAAAATTCCTTTGTTGGGAATATTCCTTTTCTGATAAAGGAATAACCCTTAAAACCCTAGTTGTGAAGCAACCTATATTTCTGTCACTCCTAAAATTCCCAAATAATTCTCATAAATTGTTTGGGTAATATCTTGCTCAAATATGGCAAATTATTTCATTGCCATGTTCAAAAATAATCCTCCAATAATTCGTTTCCTATTCTGTCCTAAATGGCACTTCGCAAAGGAAGTGCTATTTATATTTCCTTGATTGACCCCAAACTTCTTGGACAGCTTTTCCCGTCCATATCATTGGCTCATGCCAAAATTAAACTCAATTTGCCTAGTAATATTCCTGAGCAATTTTTCAAAGTTCCTGTCTAAGGGAAGTGGTTGTGAAGGAAGTACAGGATACGCATATCCAAATGAGTTGAAATTTTGCAAGGTCCTTCCTATGGTCAAATGATGACTCTCCACCAAATATGAGCTCATATAACTCATCTATGTGAGCCCAGCTCCAAATCTTAGTTTCTGGTCAGATTTTCAGTTTGTGAAGCAACTATATTTTATATTGCTTCATTTAAGTTGCAAATTTTCCAGGGCATTCTTCAACCTATATCAACTCCCTCCACCCAGTTTTACCTCAATTGGTTAATCCAATTGCCCTGCGTAATTTTTCCAAGTTTCTGTCCAAAATGAAGCTCTGTGAAGCAAGTGCCACTTTGGTATTTCCAAATGGCATGAAATTTTTACAGCAGCTTCATATCATCATATAACCCTTCTATGCCAAATTTCATCTCACAGAAATTGAGTATGTGAGTGTATCATCCAAATCCCTAATTCTGGCCAGTTTTGCACTTTCTACAGTAACCCTCATCTAAACTCCTCCTCTTAGTCTGATTTTTGCTGACCAACATCACCTTAGTATGTGATCATCATCAGACAAACTCTTTACCATGTTACCAAGCTGGTTTAACCATAGAGAGTTACAAACACCTTCTTACTGATTTACTTTGGATCTAAGTGCAGATCTCTTCTTTGCCCCTGGACCGATTTATTTCCTCCTTTTGACTAAGGGAACGGCGGTCTATCTACTGGACATGGTTGGCCCGGCCAGAACGCGTCGTTTGCACTAGTGCCCGTGGTGATCATGCTGGCGTCACACACAGTGCAAGATCTGGCTCGGTCCAGCCACTGTGCTTGTCTTCTCCCTCCTCGTCTTGACGTCCAACCATGTCTTGGAGCTCGCCCGTGCTCGACTGCATCGCCCTGCATTGCTTCCTCGTTGTGGTTCGCCTTAAATGTGCCACTAGAACAGTGCTCGTGCCATGCCCAGCCTTTGACCTCCATTAGAGCACTGCTCAAGCTCGCTTGTGAGCTCCAGAGCCTTCCCCGGGCCTATATATAGGACCCAAAACCCCTCCCACAGCTCATTCATCCCTCCCCCGCCTCATTTGCCCTCTGGAGTCGCCTCATCTCGTCGTTGTTCACCGTCATCCACCATGGCTGCCTCGGCCTCGGCTTGGTTCCAAGCCTCCCCTCGCTGTTCCGAGACGTCCACCGAGTTCCCCTCATTCCACTCAGCCGCCCCACCCCCTCGCCCCTTGCCGGAGATGGCCGCACCACCGAGTTCCACCAACGCCCCGACCGCCTCGGTCCTCTCTGTCCTCCTCTCCCCGCAGCCATTCTAGTCCTCCCCGGTGCCCTCTACTCCTATGAATGGGTGCGCGGTCCTCCCCCGAGCCCGCGGGTGCCCTCAGCTCGACCAGAGGTGGCCGGAGTTGGTCGGGCTCATCGCCGGAGTCCACCGCATGTGTCCCTGTCCCCGCGAGCCGTCGTCGCCCTGCCTCTCCCCAGCACAGCTGCTGCTCCAGGAGGAGGCGTCGCGCTGCCCCGTACCCTCCGGTGGCTGCGCCCTGGCCGGAGGTGGCCGGATCCGACTGGCTCCCTTGCTGCCTCTCCCCTGCTTCCTCTCCTCAGCTCACGGGAGCAAAGTAGCGAGAGGAAGGAGACGACCCGATCGCCCCCACCCCTTGCCAGCTCAGTGTAACTGGAAACGCATTCTCCCTGAGTACGTTTTCCTCTGTCTGAAAGCGTATTCTATTTCTACTTCGGCCTGAAGTACGTTTTCTAAGTCAAAAAGCGTATTTTCTCAAATATGTTTCTGCCTTATCAACTCATGGACTCGTTGGTGATAAATGTTTCATAGATTAGTCCCTGTTCTTCCAACCTTCACAACTTTTCAACTGTAACTCCGATTGAGGTGAAACCAGCGCTCACTTCTTCATCTCGTCGAGCTCTATATTTTGGTAACATTTTCACTAGGTGGTATCACAGTGAAAATGACCATTTTGCCCTTGCCTCTAATCAGCCCCCTCCGAGAAAGAACCGTCCGACGTTTCGTTCTGCGACTTCACCGCACTTCTTCCTAGAGTCTCCGTCACCCCAGGCAAGCCACAATGCCCACTTGCATGATAGTCATGCAGTAGCCATGGTTTTCAACTTGAATATTTATTAAATGTTTGCTTGTTTAAAACATGGTTATCATTGTTCGGTAAAGATTCTTGGCTAGTGCTTACTTTCTTGCTATGTTGTTATGCACCTGGCTGTCATGCCCTGCTAGTTGTTAGTATTCATCTCATACGCTTATGCTTGCTAGTAGTACATGTTGAGGTTGGTAATGGTCTTCGGTGCATGACTGTCGTCTGTCCCGATTACCGTTGTTATGCTTGTTCCATTGCATCCAGTTGGTTAAATGCTTGCATTATGGCATTGTTGATATGTCTTACATGATATTTATTGTTGATGCTAGTGGCCATGCTATGTTTCGGAGAAGTATGTACTTATGATGTTCATGCTAGTCAGTATGCCATGCTTAGCTAGATATGATTCATTGTTGATATGGTGGGTAGTTATGTTGTACCCTCATGACTATGTTAATATGATGCTCATGCATTGTAATTGTATCATGTTATTTTATCATGGATCGGCATATTTGCATTCAAGTTTAACCGGATTAAATTGAACTTGAACACATGTTGGCTGAGTCATGGTGCCACCATATCAACTAACTAGTGCAAGCACACTTTCCTTTATGGGAAGGTCCTAACTGGGTCTATTGTCGTGCCTCTCGCCAGTGTCTCCAACTTGGGAAGGTTATGGGCATGCGGTACCCTAGCCCGGTAAGCATACATAACCTTGTGTGCCTGTTGTTGTTATTATGGATCCGGTCCCCGTGAGGGACGTTTTGGCCACGACGGTGGTCATTGTGTCTTTGGTAGACATCGGGCCACCCAGGACTAGCCCAGTTGGGAGTGAGTCGGAGTGGCCGGGAGAGTGTCATGGCAGTAGATCGGTTTTGTCGGAATGACATTGGTCCACCCGAATGGGAGTTCCAGGCCATGGGTTCCGTAGTGTGGGTACAGTGTACTAACCTCTGCAGAGTGTATATTAAGTCTATCGATAGCCGCGCCGACGGATAAGGTCCCAGTTCGTAGTTGGTCACACTATGAGTCAACAGTAATGATAATAATGTGCTTAATAACAACCTAGGTTCGATGAGGAGATAAGTTGATTGTGATTGCCGGAAAGATCACTGTTTGAGACCAAGTGTTGGTCGTGGTTGTGATCGCCGGAAGGATCACTGTTTGAGACCAAGTGTTGGTCGTGGTTGGGATCGCCGGAAGGATCATTGTTTGGTTACGAGGTAACCCGAACAGAATAAATGGTGCATATAGTGTCATCATGTTGCATGCTGGTATCGTCAGATTTATATGTTCATGTCATGCTCCTATTGTTCTAGCAGTATTATGTTCATGTTGTTCATGCCATGATCATACTGTTCTAGCGATATTATGTTCATGTTGTTCATGCCATGTTATCCTGATGATCTCATGATAATTCCTGCTTAACCTGCAATTGCCATGCTATTGTTTGTCTTGAATGCTTCTGGTTATTGTGAGCTTCGAAGTACACTCAATGTACTGACCTGGCGTGTCATGCCTGTTTGCAGGTCATGCCTGGATTGCTTGCTTGTTTGGTGTGGTTCCTGTGTGCGCGAGCTAGGATAAACGTTCCAGCCAGAGTCCCTGCGGATTGGAGTCCATCATTGTTGTTCGTTGTTCCGCTGCCAGTAGTTGTTCCGCTGCTTCAAGTTGTTATGCTGCTTGTATAAAGAAACTGTGGTTGGCATAGTGTCGACATGCCGATGTTATTCATTGTAATATCGCAACCCTTATATTCATATTCGTGTTGTAATAGAGAGCTGGTTTGTTCTATACTAAGCAGTGCCGTATTCCAGAAGACTTCACCTCGATCTCTAGGCTGGAATACTGGGCGTTCCGGTTTTCTCTGAGCCGGGGTGCCACAGGCTTGGTATCAGAGCAGGTCTGGTTGTAGAGCGTCCTAGTCCGCTGGAACATTAGAAAACAGTAGTATAGGGTCTGGTTGTTGCCCTTGCTTGCTGCATTTGGTTGTTGCATTTGTCTGCTGCATATAGTCTTATTTCAGTTACCATTAACTCATGTTTCATGCGTAGATGGCGGTCAACTTCCATGAGTTCAGTGCCCTTCCCTTAGCTCCCGGTGCTGTTCCTATTGAGTTCAACCCCACTCCTGCACCCCTCTGCTTTGCCGCCCTCCTTGGCAACATGTGGCATAGTATTTACCCCCTCAGAGATCCACCTCATTATCAAGTATTCCAGTTTTCTGCTGGAGGAAGAATTCGGGAATATGTTGCTCATGTTCATCTGTCAGACCCGATTCCTGTCGGTAAGCGCACCTACAGTTTCCATGGTGGTTACGGCACTACTCCTGAGCGTGCCGTTCAGCTTGCCGCAATGGCAGGAGTCACCGGTCTTCGTCATCAAGAGAGCATGGTGCAAGAGAACCGTGCTTATCAATATTATCCCACCATCGTCGAGAATCCTAGGCGAATCCAATTTCCCTCCGTCAACCCTCAAGATGACCCGGCTATCCTCGCCATGTCTTGTTACATGACGGCCGAGTGTCTTCTTATTTCTGAGTTAGTCCGAGACGCCATTTGGACTAGGAGATTGCTTGGTGTCGCTTTGCCTCAGTCTCCGCCAGCTTCTCCAACTCCTCCGCCTCGTCCATCTGGAGTTTTAGAGTCAGCGGTTCCACTCGCTACTCCCTTAGTTTCCTCGTCAGTGCGAGAGCGCTTGCTCAAGCGTAGGATGTAATCCTTCATGTAGTGTTTGTGCATCTGTTGTAGCATCATGCTTGTGTGTGCCTGTGTGGAGCGGCTTTGTAGCTTGTTTGTTGTGTGCTTTGTTGCAATAAATCGTTTTCTCGTGCTTCTTTGTTTTGAGTCCTTGGTGTTACCCCCTTATGGAAATTATTCCTCGACCGACACCGGATCAGAACAAGCCATAAGCAGTACAGATATACACCAAGAAATTCAGTTAAAAGCAATGAGGTTTCAGCCGACAGCATTGTATTGCAGTCATCCGTCTGGATACAAATTGTATTTTGATCAGACTTTCAGCAACAAGTACCTGTCAAAGATACACTTTATCGCAGCAATGATTAAATCAGCAAGAGAACAAAATTGGATCGATGGTGCATTTGAAGTCAAAGGTATGGTCTATGCACAATGATTGAATGGGCCATAAGTCACAATTAAAACATTGCGACACCCAGATGTCAGTCCAATTGCATGGTGAATTCAGCAAGGATAGTCAGACAATTCTTTTCATATAAATAATCAGCTGCCGGATTGACAAAAATATATATATGTCATTCCATTCACCAAGAAAATCAGTCCCGTCCTTCCCCACAATTTATTGACGAAAGTGTACAAAGACAAGGTTACCAGTCTGCATCGGTAGGGAATGAATGGATTCCCATGCAAGATATTCAGTCTTTCTGATAAAATACTGCAAAAGCTTCTGGCATAAGGTACCGAGTCTTCCCTAGCAAAGTCTTTAAGGGGGGAAGCGTATGGAGTACGGTACCCCGTAAAGATATCCACCAAAGGCGTCGAGCATAAGCCATCTAGTCTTCCTCAGCACGATATCCCAGTGGTTTCCAATCGCAAGCTGCCCAATCTTCTTATGTACGGCACTAATACAAGGCATTAAATTATGAATTGTCAGCATATGACAGTGTTTTCCAAGTGGCAGATCTGCAAAAGTTTGGTTTGAAACAAAAATCAGTCAGAACAAAGTTATGCCTCGAGAATCAGATATTTGTTTATTCAATGAGTATGCTGCCAAGTCCATGCAAGTCTCTTGCACAAGGAAGAATTCACGGTACACATCCGACAACCTCACCAGTTATTCAAGAAAAAAAACAGTGGGTGAGGCCATAATCAACAAGTCTTGAAGGAAAGACAACATTGAGACAATAATCTTGGCAGTGATTATCAAGATCAGTCCCGCACATCCAACAATATGAGGTTATTAACCCTGTCACTGTCCAGCATAATCCACAACAGTATTGAGATCTGTATAACCACACGTGAGTCGGATAAATATACCGAGGCTCAAAACATGAACTAGACCAAGGTATGATTGCCAGATATTGTACGTAACAGTATTCAGGGCCGTGAAAATAATCAAGGATATATATATAAGGCCCCGCTCTTTCAGTTGAGGATCCAGATGAAGAAAGTAATAATGAAAGAGCAAGACCAACAATACAGGTATGCCGGTTATTATGTGAAAAATGTGGACGCCCAAGACCGTCTTATTCCATGGCAAACCCAGGAAAAGATCCACCTAAGAGGTATACTCCATTGTGGTAAGGACCTCATAGCGAGGCAACCAGCTCAGTCCCCAGTATGCTCAGAACTGTCAGCATTGAATACCCAAGTCTGTCCGATCAGACTCATGGACAGCTCAATATATTGACCTCAACACCCGCGATGGAGCATCGCACAGACTGTTATTCCCAGGGAGATACTGGCAAAAATGAAGAATCAGTGTGAAAACATATACTTTGAGGATTGTTATCTCTCGCATTGGGGAAGCAATTAAGAGAATAACCTATGTGGATGGGATTCTTTGCCAAGATCACCGCTAGTCAAGTCTGCAAATCTTATCATCAGGAGATGGTGCATTTTTCTATCAGTCACGACAAGCGACAGTCAAACCTTTGGTACAACTTGGATACTCAAGACTGTGAAGCCGGTGAAGATAAGTCAGAAACTCCTGCAAGATGTCAGAATCCGTTAGCAAAACATGTATGATCCACCTCACTCTTTTGGAACCAGAAGGCATGCATATATTCGAGGAATCCGATGCCTGGATAGAAAAGATTCTTTGTTCCATGGGAAGGTATGCTCCCCAACTCCATGGAATATTCACGGTACTCGATACAAGAATAACATTTCCACCAAGGATCAATATCAAGAAGGACAAGTATGTCCGTAAAAATAATATTTCAGATGCAAGCTCAGCCAACGGATATGAAAAGAAAATTTGAGTATAAACAGGAACATATGAGGTACATCCTGTCAGAATGTCAGATACGGCGAAGCAAACCACCCCGGATCAAAACAGTCAGTTATATCCAATTCAGTGGAAATATTATATGAGGATGGATAAAAGAAACCCAAGTTGCAAACGGTTTCTTCGAGTCAGAAAGATTATTTAACCCTGAGCAACCAAATCTCGAGGACGAGATTTCTTTAAGGGGGGAAGGTTTGTAACAACCTGGATTTTTGCTCTTTTCTTTTTCCTTTGATTTTCTTGGATTTCCTGTTTTGAGTTACTTTTCCGTGGCTATGTGGTTTTATAGTGGCTTGTCACCCTCATCATCATCCCAAGATCATGTCATTTCCATCCTTGACCTAACCCAAAATTCTTTTGTTGGGAATATTCCTTTTCTGATGAAGGAATAACCCTTAGAACCCTAGGTTGTGAAAGCAACCTATATTTCTATCAATCCTAAAATTCCCAAATAATTCTAATAATTTTTTGGGTAATATCTTGCTCCAATATGTCAAAATATTTCATTTCCATGTTCAAAAATAATCCTCCAATAATTCTTTTACTATTCTGTCCTAAATGGCACTTTGCAAAGGAAGTGCTATTTATATTTGCTTGATTGACCACAAACTTCTTGGACAGATTTTACTGTCCATATCATTGGCTCATGCCAAAATTCAACTCAATTTGCGTAGTAAATATTCCTGAGCAATTTTTCAAATTTCCTATCTGAGGGAAGTGATTGTGAAGGAAGTACAAGATACACATATCCAAATGAGTTGAAATTTTGCAAGGTCCTTTCTATGGTCAAATTATGACTATCCACCAAATATTAGCTCATATAACTCATCTATGTGAGCCCAGCTCCAAATCTTAGTTTCTAGTCAGATTTTTAGTTTGTGAAGAAACTATATTTTGTATTGCTTCATTTAATCTGAAAATTTTCCAGGACATTCTCCAACCTATATCAACTCCCTCCACCAAGTTTTACCTCAATTGGTTAATCCAATTGCCTTGTGTAATTTTCCAAGTTTCTGTCCAGAATGAAGCTCTGTGAGGCAAGTGCCACTTTGGTATTTCCAAATGGCATGAAATTTTTACAGAAGCTTCATATCATCATATAACCCTTCTATGCCAAATTTCAGCTCATAGAAATCAAATATGTGAGTGTATCATCCAAATCCCTAATTCTGGCCAGTTTTGCACTTTCTACAGCAACCCTCATCTAAACCCCTCCTCTTAGTCTGATGTTTGGTGACCAACATCACCTTAGTATGTGATCATCATCAGACAAACTCTTCACCATGTTACCAAGCTGGTTTAACCACAAAGAGTTACAAACACCTTCTTACTGATTTACTTTGGATCTAAGTGCAGATCTCTTCTTTGCCCCTGGACCGATTTATTTCCTCCTTTTGACTAAGGTCATGGCGGTCTATCTACTGGACTTGGTCGGCCCGGCCAGAACACGCCGTTTGCACCAGTACCCGTGGTGATCACGCTGGCGTCACACGCAGTGCAAGCTCTGGCTCGGTCCGGCCACTGAGCTCATCTCCTCCCTCCTCGTCTCGAAGTCCAACCATGTCCTGGAGCTCGCCCGTGCTCGACTGCATCGCCCTGCGTCGCTACCTCATCGTGGTTCGCCTTAAATGCGCCGCTAGAACAGTGCCCGTGCCATGCCCAGCCTTTGACCTCCATTAGAGCATAGCTCAAGCTCGCTTGTGAGCTCCAGAGCCTTCCCCGGGCCTTTATATAGGACCCTCGACCCCTCCCGCAGCTCATTCATCCCTCCACCGCCTCATTTGCCCTCTGGAGTCACCTCATCTCGCCGTTGTTCGCCGTCATCCACCATGGCCGCCTCGGCCTCAGCTTGGTTCCGGCCAAACCAAGCCTCCCCTCGCCGTTCCGAGACGTCCACTGAGTTACCCTCATTCCACTTAGCCGCCCCACCCCCTCGCCTCTCCCGGAGATGGCCGCACCATCGAGTTCCACCACCGCCCGGACCGCCTCAGTCCTCTCTGTCCTCCTCTCCTCGCGGCCATTCTAGTCCTCCCCGGTGCCCTCTACTCCTCTGAATGGGTGCGCGGTCCTCCCCCGAGACCGCTGGTGCCCTCAGCTCGACTAGAGGTGGCCAGAGTTGGCCGGGCTCATCGCCGGAGTCCGCCGCCTGTGTCCCTGTCCCCGCGAGCTGTCGTCGCCGCTACCTCTCCCCAGCGTTGCTGCTGCTCCAGGAGGAGGCGTCGCACCGCCCCGTACCCTCCGGTGGCCGCGCCCAGGTCGGAGGTGGCTGGAGCCGACTGGCCCCCTTGCCGCCCCTCCCCTGCTTCCTCTCCTCTGCTCACGGGAGCACAGGAGCGAGAGGAAGGAGATGACCCGATCGCCCCCACCCCTTGTCAGTCCAGCGTAAGTGGAAACGCATTCTCCCAGAATACATTTTTCTTCTGTCTGAAAGCATATTCTATTTCTACTTCGACCTGAAGTACGTTTTCTAAGTCAGAAAGCATATTTTCTCAAATATGTTTCTGCCTTATCCACTCAGGGACCCGTTGGTGATACAATTTTCACAGATTAGTCCCTGTTCTTCCAACCTTCACAACTTTTCAATCGTAACTCCGATGAGGTGAAACCAGCGCTCACTTCTTCATCTCGTCGAGCTCTATCTTTTGGTAACATTTTCACTAGGTGGTATCACAGTGAAAATGACCATTTTGCCCTTTCCTCTAATCATCCCCCTTCGAGAAAGAACTGTCTGATGTTTCGTTTTGCGACTTCACCGCACTTCTTCCTGGAGTCTCCGTCACTCCAGGCAAGCCACAATACCCACTTGCATGATAGTCATGCAGTAGCCATGGTTTTCAACTTGAATATTTATTAAATGTTTGCTTGTTTAAAACATGGTTATCGTTGTTCGGTAATGATTCTTGGCTAGTGCTTACTTTCTTGCTATGTTGTTATGCACCTGGTTGTCATGCCCTGCTACTTGTTAGTATTCCTTTCATATGCTTATGCTTGCTAGTAGTACATGTTGAGGTTGGTAATGGTCTTCGGTGCATGACTGTCGTCTGTCCCGAGTACCGTTGTTATGCATGTTCCATTGCATCCAGTTGGTTAAATGCTTGCATGATGGCATTGTTGATATGTTCTTGCATGATATTTATTGTTGATGCTAGTGGTCATGCTATGTTTCGGAGAAGTATGTACTTGTGATGTTCATGCTAGTCAGTATGCCATGCTTAGTTGGATATGATTCATTGTTGATATGGTGGATAGTTATGTTGCACCCTCATGCTTATGTTGATATCATGCTCATGCATTGTAATTGCATCATGTTATTTTATCATGACTCAACATATTTACATTCAAGTTTAACCGGATTAAATTGAACTTGAACACCTGTTGGCTGAGTCATGGTGCCACCATATCGAACTGAACAGGGCAACCACACTTACCTTTATGGGAAGGTCCTAACTGGGTCTATTGTCGTGCCTCTCACCGGTGCCTCCAACTAGGGAAGGTCATGGGCGTGCGATATCCTGGCCCGGTAAGCAGACATAACCTTGTGTGCCCGTTGTAGTTATTATGGATCCGGTCCCCGTGAGGGACGGTCCCCGTGAGGGACGTTTTGGCCACGACGGTGGTTGTTGTGTCTTTGGTAGACATGGGCCACCCAGGACTAGCCCAGTTGGGAGTCGGTCGGAGTAGCCGGGAGAGTGTCATGGCAGTAGATCGGTTTTGTCGGAACACCGTTGGTCCACCCGAATGGGAGTGCGAGGCCATGGGTTCTGTAGTGTGGGTACAGTGTACTAACCTCTGCATAGTGTATATTAAATCTATCGATAGCCGCGCCCGCGGATAAGGGCCAGTTCGTAGTTGGTCACACTATGAGTCAACAGTAATAATAATAATGTGCTTAATAACAACCTAGGTTCGATGAGGAGATAAGTTGGTTGTGATCGCCGGAAAGATCACTGTTTGAGACCAAGTGTTGGTCATGGTTGTGATCGCCGGAAGGATCACTGTTTGAGACCAAGTGTTGGTCGTGGTTGGGATCACCGGAAGGATCACCGTTTGGTGACAAGGTAACCCGAACAGAATAAATGGTGCATATAGTGTCATCATGTTGCATGCTGGTATCGTCAGATTTATATGTTCATGTCATTCTCCTATTGTTCTAGCAGTATTATGTTCATGTTGTTCATGCCATGATCATATTGTTCTAGCAATATTATGTTCATGTTGTTCATGCCATGTTATCCTGATGATCTCATGATAATTCCTGCTTAACCTGTAATTGACATGCTGTTGTTTGTCTTGAATGCTTCTAGTTATTGTGAGCTTGCAAGTACATTCAATGTATTGACCTGGCGTGTCATGCCACTTTGCAGGTCGTGTCTGGATTGCTTGCTTGTTTGGTGTGGTTCCTGTGTGCGCGAGCTAGGATAAAAGTTCCAGCCAGAGTCCCTGCGGATTGGAGTCCATCATCGATGTTCGTTGTTCCGCTGCCAATAGTTGTTCCACTGCTTCAAGTTGTTATGCTGCTTGTATAGATCAACCGTGGTTGGCGTAGTGTCGTTGTGCCGATGTTATTCATTGTAATATTGGAACCTTGTATTCATATTCGTGTTGTAATAGAGAGTTGGTTTGTTCTATACTAAGAAGTGTCGTATTCCAGAAGACTTCATCTCGATCTCTGGGCTGGAATACGGGGCGTTCCGGTTTTCTCTGAGCCGGGGTGCCACACCCGCACTCCGCGTGCTGGCCATCCACCACTTTCGGCTTCACATTGAAGACCTTAAGCCACAACCCGAAGTGGGGGTGGATGCGGAGGAAGGCCTCACACACGACGATGAACGCCGAGATGTTGAGGAAGGAGTTCCGGGCCAGATCATGGAAATCTAGGTCGTAATAATACATTAGACCGCGGACGAAGGGGTGAAGTGGAAACCCCAGTCCACGGACGAAGTGAGGGAGGAAAATTACTCTCTCAGTAGGCTTCGGGGTGCGGACGACCTGCCCCTGGGCCGGAAGGCGGTGGGCGAGTTCCTTCGCCAAATACCCGGCCGCCCGAAGCTCGACAATGTCTTTCTCCTTGACGGAGGAGACCATCCATTTGCCTTGACCTCCGGATCCAGACATGGTCGAATGCTTTTCGGAGATGGAGAAAGATGGGGACTTGGCCGCTGGAGCTCGAGGATGGAAGGGCAGAGGAAGGGGAAGGCGTGAGTAGACAAGGGAGAATTCTTATCCCCTTATAAAGGGTCGCGAATATCAAGCGCCTCCTCACTCGCCTTAAAACTCGCCTATTCCCAAGGGTTGTGTAAACAACACGGTTGGGTTACCCATACCCGTATTGATGAGAATCCCGCAATAAGGGGACACGATCTCTGCTTCGACAAGATGTGCCAATGGCAACTGCGTCTCAAAACATGGAACGACAGACACAAAATGGTCCGAAATTATGACAGGGTGGACATGATGTCATGTTGTAAAAAGTTATGAGCGGATTGGACTCGTGGAGTATTATATTCTCTCTGCGGTTGTGTGTGGTGTGTGTGTGATAGGTCTGCATACAATCATCACGTCTGGAGACTATCTTGGAGTTCGGAAAGAAGGGAACCCGCCTTGCAATGCTGAAGACAAATCTGTACGCCGGACTCCTCGTCATTGAAGCTAGGATCAGGGGCTACTGAGGGAGTCCTAGACTAAGGGGTCCTCGAACGTCCGGCCTGCTAGCCATGGGCTGGACTGATGGGTTGTGAAGATGCGAAGACCAAAGACTGCACCTGTGTCCGGATGGGACTCTCCTTGGCGTGGAAGGCAAGCTGGGCGACCAAATATGTAGAATCCTTTCCTTTGTAACCGACCTTGTGTAACCCTAGATCCTCCCGGTGCTTATATAAACCGGAGGACTTAGTCCGGAAAGGACAGATACTCATTACCATAGTCATACAGGCTAGACCTCTAGGGTTTAGCCATTACGATCTCGTAGTAGATCAACTCTTGTACTTGTAATACTCATATCCATCAAGATCAATCAAGCAGGAAGTAGGGTATTACCTCCATAGAGAGGGCCCAAACCTGGGTAAACATCATGTCCCCTGTCTCCTGTTACCATCGACCTTAGACGCACAGTTCGGGTCCCCCTACCCGAGATCCGCCGGTTTTAACACCAACACCCGGAAAGGTTATGTTCTCTTTGGTGAATACGCCTATGTTTGAACAGGAAGCACCCAAGTGACATACTTATGAGTTGTGCTCATCGGGAACCTATGTTTGAGCTGTGTTGTGCATCCAACTCTCTTTGGTCCCTGTAATTTGGGTGTCAAGCCTCTTAAGTGAACATGTAAGCCGATGATAAAGACTCGGCTTCGAAGAAGTGAAACGACAGAGGCCCTGAATTATCAGGGATGCCGGCTTTATTATACTGTTTATAATATATACATCATCAAACTATGTACATCATGAGAGCCGGTGGCTCAAGTATAGTAGGGCCAAAGATGAGAAATATTCCACGGCCGACGGGTCTCCTCCTCCAATGTGCGTGAGTCCTCGTGGTCTCGAACGTCGATAATATAGTATGACCCATTATGCAGATTCTTGCTGACCACAAAAGGTCCTTCCCAAGGTGGGGATAATTTATGCATATCAGTTTGATCATGGATAAGCCAGAGCACCAAATTGCCTTCTTGAAAGGTTCTGGTTTTGACCCGGCGGCTGTGATAACGACGTAGGTCTTGTTGATAAATCGCTGAACGAGCCGCCGCGAGGTCGCGCTCCTCATCCAACAGGTCAAGTGCATCCTGACGTGCCCTTTCATTACCAGCCTCAACATAAGCCGCCACACGGGGTGAATCGTGATGGATGTCACTAGGGAGGACCGCCTCTGCTCCATAAACCATGAAGAAAGGTGTGTAACCTGTAGATCTTTTGGGGGTTGTATTGATACTCCATAACACTGAAGGTAAATCCTCCACCCAACAACCCGGTGTTCTTTTCAAAGGAACCATAAGCCGGGGCTTGATGCCTCGCAGAATCTCTTGATTAGCTCGTTCCGCTTGACCATTGGACTAGGGGTGAGCCACAGAGGAAACATCAAGTCGAATATGCTCTCTTTGACAAAATTCTTTCATGGCACCCTTAGACAGATTAGTGCCATTATCTGTTATAATGTTGTGGGGAAAGCCAAAACGGAATATCATCTTCCTAATGAATGGAACCGTCGTTGCTGCGTCACACACTTACTAACCGGCTCTGCTTCGACCCACTTAGTAAACTTGTCAAATGACACCAAAAGGTGGGTCTTCTTATCCTTGGATCTCTTGAAAGGCCCAACCATATCAAGCCCCAGGTCGCAAACAGCCAAGTAATTGGAATCATCCTCAACTCTTGAGCCGGAACATGAGCTTGTCGTGAAAACTTATGACAACCGTCACATCTGCTGACCAAATCCTCCGCATCAGCATGAGCCGTCAACCAATAAAACCCATGACGAAAAGCCTTGGACATGAGAGATTTAGAGTCGGCATGATGACCACAGTCTCCTTCGCGAATCCTTCACAAAATCTCACAGCCTTCTTTCGGAGAGACGCAACGTTGAAACGCCCTGTGACACTGTGATGGTATAACTCCCCATTGACAATCGTCATTGACTTAGACCACCGGGTTACCTACCTAGCCAAAATCTCGTCCTCAGGCAACTCGCCCCGGGTCATGTAAGCCAAATACGGAACTATCTAATCAAGAATGGCATGAAGATCCGCCACCAATTGTACTTCTGGGTTAGGAACAGTAAGATCCTCCTCTGTAGGTAATTTGACCGAAGGGTTAAGCAGAATATCTAGGAACGTGTTAGGTGGCACTGGCTTACGCTGAGACCCTAACCGGCTTAAAGTGTCAGCCGCCTCATTCTTCCTGCGATCAATATGCTCAACTTGCTAACCATTGAAGTGATCCGCGATGGCATCAACCTCTCGACGATAAGCCGCCATGAGTGGATCCTTAGAGTCCCAAGTGCCAGAAACCTGCTGAGCTACCAGATCTGAGTCGCCGAAGCACCTCACCCGGTTTAAGTTCATCTCCTTAGCCATCTGAAGACCATGGAGCAAGGCCTCATATTCAGCTGCATTGTTAGTACAAGCAAACATTAACCGGAGAACATAAGAAAATTTATCACCTCATGGGGAAGTCAAGACAACTCCAGCCCCTGAGCCTTCCAACTGCCTGGATCCATCAAAGTGAATAGTCCAATATGTGTTATCCGACTTTTCCTTAGGCATATGCAACTCTGTCCAATCATTGATAAAATCCACGAGTGCTTGTGACTTGATGGTCGTACGAGGCACATACTTTAAACCGTGGGGTCCAAGATCATTGGCCCACTTGGCTACCCGACCGGTGGCTTCTATATTTTGGATGATATCCCCCAAAGGAGTAGAGCTAACCACAGTAATGGGATGACCCGGAAAATATTGCTTGAGTTTTCGGTTGGCCATGAAAACCCCATACACAAGCTTCTACCAATGCGGATACCTCTGCTTGGACTCAATAAGTACCTCACTGATGTAGTAAACCGTCCGTTGAACCGGATACTCTTTGTCTGCGTCTTTCCTTTCCACCACAATGGCCACACTAACAGCCCGGCCATTGGCAGCCACATATGACAGCAAAGGCTCCTTATCAATAGGGGCAGCAAGAACCGGCGGCTCAACTAGTTGCTTCTTAAGCGCCTCAAATGCCTCATTAGCCGCATCACTCTACACGAAATCATCTGTCTTCTTCATCATCTGATACAGAGGAATAGCCTTTTCTCCTATGCGGCTTATGAACCGGCTCAAAGTCGCTATCCGATCCGCCAAGCGTTGGACGTCATTAACACACTTTGGCTTAGCCAGGGAAGTAATAGCCTTGGTTTTCTCTGGGATAGCTTCAATGCCTCGGTCTGAAACCAAAAAAACCCAAAAGCTTACCCACTGGTACACCGAAAACACATTTGGTCGGGTTAAGCATCATTTTATAGACCCAGAGATTGTCAAATGTCTCCTTCAAATCATCAATCAGGGTCTCCTTCTTCCTGGATTTCACCACAATGTCATCTACATAAGCATGTGTTGGGTTTCGTAGTAATTTCAAAAATTTTCCTACGCGCACACAGGATCATGTGATGCATAGCAACGAGGGGAGAGTGTTGTCTACGTACCCAACGCAGACCGACTGCGGAAGCGATGACACGACGTAGAGGAAGTAGTCGTACGTCTTCACGATCCAACCGATCAAGCACCGAAACTACGGCACCTCCGAGTTCGAGCACACGTTCAGCCCGATGACGATCCCCGGACTCCGATCCAGCAAAGTGTCGGGGAAGAGTTTCATCAGCACGACGGCGTGGTGACGATCTTGATGAACTACAGCAGCAGGGCTTCGCCTAAACTCCGCTACAGTATTATCGAGGTATATGGTGGCAGGGGGCACCGCACACGGCTAAGGAATCGATCACGTGGATCAACTTGTGTCAACTTGTGTGTTTAGAGGTGCCCCTGCCTCCGTATATAAAGGAGCCAAGGGGGGGAGGAGGCGCCGGCCAGGAGGAGGTGGCGCAGGAGGAGTCCTACTCCTACCGGGAGTAGGACTCCCCTCCAATCCTATTCCAACTAGGATTCCCAAGGGGGAAAGAGGGAGAGGGGTGGCCGGCCACCTCTCCTAGTCCTAATAGGACTAGGGGAAGGGGGAGGCGCGCAGCCCCCTTGGGCTGCCCCTTTCTCCTTTCCACTAAGGCCCATGATGGCCCATATGGCTCCCGGGGGGTTCCGGTAACCTCCCGGTAACCCGGTAAAATCCCGATTTCACCCGGAACACTTCCGATGTCCAAACATAGACTTCCAATATATCAATCTTTATGTCTCGACCATTTCGAGACTCCTCGTCATGTCCGTGATCACATCCGGGACTCCGAACAACCTTCGGTACATCAAAATGCATAAACTCATAATATAACTGTCATCGTAACCTTAAGCGTGCGGACCCTACGGGTTCGAGAACAATGTAGACATGACCGAGACACGTCTCTGGTCAATAACCAATAGCGGGACCTGGATGCCCATATTGGCTCCTACATATTCTACGAAGATCTTTATCGGTCAGACCGCATAACAACATACGTTGTTCCCTTTGTCATCGGTATGTTACTTGCCCGAGATTCGATCGTCGGTATCCAATACCTAGTTCAATCTCGTTACCGGCAAGTCTCTTTACTCGTTCCGTAATACATCATCTCACAACTAACATATTAGTTGTAATGCTTGCAAGGCTTATGTGATGTGTATTACCGAGAGGGCCCAGAGATACCTCTCCGACAATCGGAGTGACAAATCCTAATCTCGAAATACGCCAACCCAACATCGACCATTGGAGACACCTGTAGTACTCCTTTATAATCACCCAGTTACGTTGTGACGTTTGGTAGTACCCAAAGTGTTCCTCCGGTAAACGGGAGTTGCATAATCTCATAGTCATAGGAACATGTATAAGTCATGTAGAAAGCAATAGCAACATACTAAACGATCGGGTGCTAAGCTAATGGAATGGGTCATGTCAATCAGATCATTCTACTAATGATGTGACCTCGTTAATCAAATAACAACTCATTGTTTATGGTTAGGAAACATAACCATCTTTGATTAACGAGCTAGTCAAGTAGAGGCATACTAGTGACACTCTGTTTGTCTATGTATTCACACATGTATTATGTTTCCGGTAAATACAATTCTAGCATGAATAATAAACATTTATCATGATTATAAGGAAATAAATAATAACTTTATTATTGCCTCTAGGGCATATTTCCTTCAGTCTCCCACTTGCACTAGAGTCAATAATCTAGATTACACTGTAATGAATCTAACACCCATGGAGCTTTGGTGCTGATCATGTTTTGCTCGTGGAAGAGGCTTAGTCAACGGGTCTGCAATATTCAGATCCGTATGTATCTTGCAAATCTCTATGTCTCCCACCTGGACTAGATCCCGGATGGAGTTGAAGCGTCTCTTGATGTGTTTGGTCCTTTTGTGAAATCTGGATTCCTTTGCCAAGGCAATTGCACCAGTATTGTCACAAAAGATTTTCATTGGACCCGATGCACTAGGTATGACACCTAGATCGGATATGAACTCCTTCATCCAGACTCCTTCATTTGCTGCTTCCGAAGCAGCTATGTATTCCGCTTCACATGTAGATCCCGCTACGACGCTTTGTTTAGAACTGCACCAACTGACAGCTCCACCGTTTAATGTAAACACGTATCCGGTTTGCGATTTAGAATCGTCCGGATCAGTGTCAAAGCTTGCATCAACGTAACCTTTTACGATGAGCTCTTTGTCACTTCCATATACGAGAAACATATCCTTAGTCCTTTTCAGGTATTTCAGGATGTTCTTGACCGCTGTCCAGTGATCCATTCCTGGATTACTTTGGTACCTCCCTGCTAAACTTATAGCAAGGCACACATCAGGTCTGGTACACAGCATTGCATACATGATAGAGCCTATGGCTGATGCATAGGGAACATCTTTCATATTCTCTCTATCTTCTGCAGTGGTCGGGCATTGAGTCTTACTCAATTTCACACCTTGTAACACAGGCAAGAACCCTTTCTTCGCTTGATCCATTTTGAACTTCTTCAAAATTTTGTCAAGGTATGTGCTTTGTGAAAGTCCAATTAAGCGTCTTGATCTATCTCTATAGATCTTAATGCCTAATATGTAAGCAGCTTCACCGAGGTCTTTCATTGAAAAACTTTATTCAAGTATCCCTTTATGCTATCCAGAAATTCTATATCATTTCCAATCAGTAATATGTCATCCACATATAATATCAGAAATGCTACAGAGCTCCCACTCACTTTCTTGTAAATACAGGCTTCTCCGAAAGTCTGTATAAAACCAAATGCTTTGATCACACTATCAAAACGTTTATTCCAACTCCGAGAGGCTTGCACCAGTCCATAAATGGATCGCTGGAGCTTGCACACTTTGTTAGCTCCCTTTGGATCGACAAAACCTTCTGGTTGCATCATATACAACTCTTCTTCCAGAAATCCATTCAGGAATGCAGTTTTGACATCCATTTGCCAAATTTCATAATCATAAAATGCGGCAATTGCTAACATGATTCGGACGGACTTAAGCATCGCTACGGGTGAGAAGGTCTCATCGTAGTCAATTCCTTGAACTTGCCGAAAACCTTTTGCGACAAGTCGAGCTTTGTAGACAGTAACATTACCATCAGCGTCAGTCTTCTTCTTAAAAATCCATTTATTCTCAATTGCTTGCCGATCATCGGGCAAGTCAACCAAAGTCCATACTTTGTTCTCATACATGGATCCCATCTCAGATTTCATGGCTTCAAGCCACTTTACGGAATCTGGGCTCACCATCGCTTCTTCATAGTTCGTAGGTTCATCATGATCTAGTAGCATGACCTCCAGAACAGGATTACCGTACCACTCTGGTGCGGATCTTACTCTGGTTGATCTACGCGGTTCAGTAGTATCTTGATCTGAAGTTTCATGATCATTATCATTGGCTTCCTCACTAACTGGTGTAGGTGTCACTGAAACAGTTTTCTGTGATGAACTACTTTCCAGTAAGGGAGCAGGTACAGTTACCTCGTCAAGTTCTACTTTCCTCCCACTCACTTCTTTCGAGAGAAACTCCTTCTCTAGAAATGATCCATTCTTAGCAACGAATGTTTTGCCTTCGGATCTGTGATAGAAGGTGTACCCAACAGTTTCCTTTGGGTATCCTATGAAGACACATTTCTCCGATTTGGGTTCGAGCTTATCAGGTTGAAGCTTTTTCACATAAGCATCGCAGCCCCAAACTTTAAGAAACGACAACTTTGGTTTCTTGCCAAACCATAGTTCATAAGGCGTCGTCTCAACGGATTTTGATGGTGCCCTATTTAACGTGAATGCGGCCGTCTCTAAAGCATATCCCCAAAATGATAGCGGTAAATCAGTAAGAGACATCATAGATCGCACCATATCTAGTAAAGTACGATTACGACGTTCGGACACACCATTACGCTGTGGTGTTCCGGGTGGCGTGAGTTGCGAAACTATTCCACAGTTTTTCAAATGTACACCAAACTCGTAACTCAAATATTCTCCTCCACGATCAGATCGTAGAAACTTTATTTTCTTGTTACGATGATTTTCAACTTCACTCTGAAATTCTTTGAACTTTTCAAATGTTTCAGACTTATGTTTCATTAAGTAAATATACCCATATCTGCTTAAATCATCTGTGAAGGTGAGAAAATAACGATATCCGCCACGAGCCTCAATATTCATCGGGCCACATACATCGGTATGTATGATTTCCAACAAATCTGTTGCTCTCTCCATAGTACCGGAGAACGGTGTTTTAGTCATCTTGCCCATGAGGCACGGTTCGCAAGTACCAAGTGATTCATAATCAAGTGGTTCCAAAGTCCATTAGTATGGAGTTTCTTCATGCGTTTTACACCGATATGACCTAAACGACAGTGCCACAAATAAGTTGCACTTTCATTATCAACTCTGCATCTTTTGGTTTCAACATTATGAATATGTGTATTACTACTATCGAGATTTAGTAAGAATAGACCACTCTTCAAGGGTGCATGACCATAAAAGATATTACTCATATAAATAGAACAACCATTATTCTCTGATTTAAATGAATAACCGTCTCGCATTAAACAAGATCCAGATATAATGTTCATGCTCAACGCTGGCACCAAATAACAATTATTTAGGTCTAATATTAATCCCGAAGGTAGATGTAGAGGTAGCGTGCCGACTGCGATCACATCGACTTTGGAACCGTTTCCCACGCGCATCGTCACCTCGTCCTTTGCCAGTGCCCGCTTATTCTGTAGTCCCTGTTTCGAGTTGCAAATATTAGCAACAGAACCAGTATCAAATACCCAGGTGCTACTGCGAGCTCTAGTAAGGTACACATCAATAACATGTATATCACATATACCTTTGTTCACCTTGCCATCCTTCTTATCCGCCAAATACTTGGGGCAGTTCCGCTTCCAGTGACCAGTCTGCTTGCAGTAGAAGCACTCAGTTTCAGGCTTAGGTCCAGACTTGGGTTTCTTCTCTTGAGCAGCAACTTGCTTGCCGTTCTTTTTGAAGTTCCCCTTTTTCTTCCCTTTGCCCTTTTTCTTGAAACTAGTGGTCTTGTTAACCATCAACACTTGATGCTCCTTCTTGATTTCTACCTCCGCAGCTTTCAGCATTGCGAAGAGCTCGGGAATAGTCTTGTTCATCCCTTGCATATTATAGTTCATTACGAAGCTCTTGTAGCTTGGTGGCAGTGATTGGAGAATTCTGTCGATGACGCAATCATCCGGAAGATTAACTCCCAATTGAATCAAGTGATTATTATACCCAGACATTTTGAGTATATGCTCACTGACAGAACTGTTCTCCTCCATCTTGCAGCTATAGAACTTATTGGAGACTTCATATCTCTCAATCCGGGCATTTGCTTGAAATATTAACTTCAACTCCTGGAACATCTCATATGCTCCATGACGTTCAAAACGTCGTTGAAGTCCCGATTCTAAGCCGTAAAGCATGGCACACTGAACTATCGAGTAGTCATCAGCTTTGCTCTGCCAGACGTTCATAACATCTGGCGTTGCTCCAGCAGCAGGCCTGGCACCCAGCGGTGCTTCCAGGACGTAATTCTTCTGTGCAGCAATGAGGATAATCCTCAAGTTACGGACCCAGTCCGTGTAATTGCTACCATCATCTTTCAACTTTGCTTTCTCAAGGAACGCATTAAAATTCAACGGAACAACAGCACGAGCCATCTATCTACAATTAACATAAACAAGCAAGATACTATCAGGTACTAAGTTCATGATAAATTTAAGTTCAATTAATCATATTACTTAAGAACTCCCACTTAGATAGACATCCCTCTAATCCTCTAAGTGATTACGTGATCCAAATCAACTAAACCATAACCGATCATCACGTGAGATGGAGTAGTTTTCAATGGTGAACATCGTTATGTTGATCATATCTACTATATGATTCACGCTCGACCTTTCGGTCTCCGTGTTCCGAGGCCATATCTGCATATGCTAGGCTCGTCAAGTTTAACCTGAGTATTCTGCGTGTGCAAAAACTGGCTTGCACCCGTTGTAGATGGACGTAGAGCTTATCACACCCGATCATCACGTGGTGTCTGGGCACGACGAACTTTGGCAACGGTGCATACTCAGGGAGAACACTTCTTGATAATTTAGTGAGAGATCATCTTATAATGCTACCGTCAATCAAAGCAAGATAAGATGCATAAAAGATAAACATCACATGCAATCAATATAAGTGATATGATATGGCCATCATCATCTTGTGCCTGTGATCTCCATCTCCGAAGCACCGTCATGATCACCATCGTCACCGGCGCGACACCTTGATCTCCATCGTAGCATCGTTGTCGTCTCGCCAATCTTATGCTTCCACGACTATCACTACCGTTTAGTAATAAAGTAAAGCATTACATCGCGATTGCATTGCATACAATAAAGCGACAACCATATGGCTCCAGCCAGTTGCCGATAACTCGGTTACAAAACATGATCATCTCATACAATAAAATTCAGCATCATGCCTTGACCATATCACATCACAACATGCCCTGCAAAAACAAGTTAGACGTCCTCTACTTTGTTGTTGCATGTTTTACGTGGCTGCTACGGGCTTAAGTAAGAACCAATCTCACCTACGCATCAAAACCACAACGATAGTTTGTCAAATAGACTCCGTTTTAACCTTCGCAAGGACCGGGCGTAGCCATACTTGGTTCAACTAAAGTTGGAGAGACAGTCGCCCGCAAGCCATCTCTGTGCAAAGCACGTCGAGGGAACCGGTCTCGCGTAAGCGTACGCGTAAGGTTGGTCCGGGTCGTCTCGTCCAACAATACCGCCGAACCAAAGTATGACATGCTGGTAGGCAGTATGACTTGTATCGTCCACAACTTACTTGTGTTCTACTCGTGCATATAACATCAACATCAATAACCTAGGCTCGGATGCCACTGTTGGGTTTCGTAGTAATTTCAAAAAATTTCCTACGCGCACACAGGATCATGTGATGCATAGCAACGAGGGGAGAGTGTTGTCTACGTACCCAACGCAGACCGACTGCGGAAGCGATGACACGACGTAGAGGAAGTAGTCGTACGTCTTCACGATCCAACCGATCAAGCACCGAAACTACGGCACCTCCGAGTTCGAGCACACGTTCAGCCCGATGACGATCCCCGGACTCCGATCCAGCAAAGTGTCGGGGAAGAGTTTCGTCAGCACGACGGCGTGGTGACGATCTTGATGAACTACAGCAGCAGGGCTTCGCCTAAACTCCGCTACAGTATTATCGAGGTATATGGTGGCAGGGGGCACCGCACACGGCTAAGGAATCGATCACGTGGATCAACTTGTGTCAACTTGTGTGTTTAGAGGTGCCCCTGCCTCCGTATATAAAGGAGCCAAGGGGGGAGGAGGCGCCGGCCAGGAGGAGGTGGCGCAGGAGGAGTCCTACTCCTACCGGGAGTAGGACTCCCCTCCAATCCTATTCCAACTAGGATTCCCAAGGGGGAAAGAGGGAGAGGGGTGGCCGGCCACCTCTCCTAGTCCTAATAGGACTAGGGGAAGGGGGGAGGCGCGCAGCCCCCTTGGGCTGCCCCTTTCTCCTTTCCACTAAGGCCCATGATGGCCCATATGGCTCCCGGGGGGTTCCGGTAACCTCCCGGTAACCCGGTAAAATCCCGATTTCACCCGGAACACTTCCGATGTCCAAACATAGACTTCCAATATATCAATCTTTATGTCTCGACCATTTCGAGACTCCTCGTCATGTCCGTGATCACATCCGGGACTCCGAACAACCTTCGGTACATCAAAATGCATAAACTCATAATATAACTGTCATCGTAACCTTAAGCGTGCGGACCCTACGGGTTCGAGAACAATGTAGACATGACCGAGACACGTCTCTGGTCAATAACCAATAGCGGGACCTGGATGCCCATATTGGCTCCTACATATTCTACGAAGATCTTTATCGGTCAGACCGCATAACAACATACGTTGTTCCCTTTGTCATCGGTATGTTACTTGCCCGAGATTCGATCGTCGGTATCCAATACCTAGTTCAATCTCGTTACCGGCAAGTCTCTTTACTCGTTCCGTAATACATCATCTCACAACTAACATATTAGTTGTAATGCTTGCAAGGCTTATGTGATGTGTATTACCGAGAGGGCCCAGAGATACCTCTCCGACAATCGGAGTGACAAATCCTAATCTCGAAATACGCCAACCCAACATCGACCATTGGAGACACCTGTAGTACTCCTTTATAATCACCCAGTTACGTTGTGACGTTTGGTAGTACCCAAAGTGTTCCTCCGGTAAACGGGAGTTGCATAATCTCATAGTCATAGGAACATGTATAAGTCATGAAGAAAGCAATAGCAACATACTAAACGATCGGGTGCTAAGCTAATGGAATGGGTCATGTCAATCAGATCATTCTACTAATGATGTGACCTCGTTAATCAAATAACAACTCATTGTTTATGGTTAGGAAACATAACCATCTTTGATTAACGAGCTAGTCAAGTAGAGGCATACTAGTGACACTCTGTTTGTCTATGTATTCACACATGTATTATGTTTCCGGTAAATACAATTCTAGCATGAATAATAAACATTTATCATGATTATAAGGAAATAAATAATAACTTTATTATTGCCTCTAGGGCATATTTCCTTCAGCATGAACATTACGCCCGATCTGATTGTGAAGGCAATTTTGCACACACCGCTGGTAAGTCGCCTCGGCACTCTTGAACCGGAAAGGCATGGACACATAGCAGAAGGCTCCGAACGGAGTAATGAAAGTTGTCTTCTCCTGGTCCTTAACTGCCATCTTGATATGATGATAACCAGAATAAGAATCCAAAAAACTCAAACGCTCACAACCCGTCGTAGCACCAATGATTTGATTAATACGAGGGAGAGCAAACGGATCAGCCAGACAAGCCTTGTTTAAGTTCGTGTAATCCACACACATTCGCCAAGTGTCGTTCTTCTTAAGCACCAATACTGGGTTAGCCAACCACTCAGGATGAAAAACTTCAATGATAAACCCGGCCGCCAAGAGCCAGGCCACTTCTTCACCAATGGACTTTCGCCTTTCCTCGTTAAAACGACGGAGGAATTGCTTGAGCGTCTTAAACTTCGGATCAATATTAAGAATATGCTCAGCGAGTTCCCTCGGTACATCTGGCATGTCTGAAGGCTTCCATGCAAAGATGTCCCGGTTCTCACAGATGAACTCGATGAGCGCGCTTTCCCATTTCGGATCCAAATTAGCACTGATGCTGAACTGCTTAGATGAGTCACCAGGAACAAAATCAACCATTTTAGTGTCATCTGCCGACTTAAACTTTAGCAAAGGATCATGCTCTGTGGTTGGCTTTTTCAAAGACGTCATGTCCGCTGGGTCAATATTATCCTTGTAAAATTTCAGCTCCTCCTTTGCACAGACAGACTCAGCATAAGCAGCATCGCCTTCTTCACACTCCAAGGCCACCTTGTGACTCCCATGCACTGTGATGGTTTCCTTGTAACCTGGCATCTTAAGCTGCAACTAAACATAACAAGGCCTCGCCATGAACTTAGCATAAGCCGGCCGCCCAAACAGAGCATGACAAGGGCTCTTGATTTTAACCACCTCGAAAGCCAGGGTCTCAGATCTAGAGTCGTTCTCATCTCCAAAAGCAACCTCCAAAGATATCTTACCCACTGGGTATGCCGACTTGCCCGGCACCACACCATGAAAAAAGGTGTTTGACGGCTTAAGATTTTTGTCGGTCAATCCCATGCAATGGAAGGTTTCATAGTAAAGTATATTAGTACTGTTGTCTCCAACCATGAGCACCTTAGTAAATTTATAGCCCCCAACCTGAGGCGCCACCACTAGAGCCAGGTGACCCGGATTGTCAACCCGGGGCGGGTGACCCTCATGACTCCACACAATAGGCTGCTCCGACCACCGCTAACGCGCCACTGTTGGCTCGATAGCATTCACTGCCCTCTTATGAAGCTTCTGATCCTGCTTACACAAGCTAGTAGTGAAGACGTGTTACTGTCCACTATTCAATTTCTTCGGGTTGCTCTGATAACCAGACTGCTGTTGCTACTGATTCCCCTGATTATTCTGCTGGTTGTAACCACCTTGATTGCCTTGGCCGTGAAACCCGGAATTTGAGCCACCGCCTCCATGACCCGGACCATGAGGGCCGGACCATGAACCGCCATTCGGACCATGGTTGTGTTCGAAAGACTCCCTGAAGTGTCTCATAATGCTGCAATCCTTCCACATATGGGTAGAAAATTTCTCCTCTGTCTCGTGCTTCGAACATTGTCGGAGTAAATGACCATGGGTAGCCTAGTCGGCTCCCCCTGGCCCTTCTGAAAAAATTAGAGCCGATTCGCCCCTCAAGAATCCAAGACACGGGGCCACCTTCCCCTTGCTGGCTGTCTCCTAGGCCGGCTATCGGAAGGCGGCCCGACTTCAGCCCTCATGAAGAAAGCCGCGGGAGGGCCGGCTCCAAGAAGCCGGCCGCGAGAAGGCCGACTCCTAGAAGCCGGCTCCCATAAATCGGTCAAGATTGTACCCTCGAAGTCTGCATCCACATAACGGCGATGTGACGGGGCGTGGCTACAGTGAAGCCTGCCACCCCCGAATCCCGGAGCACGCCTGGCGTAGTGCGCCGTACGGGTGGCCATGACCCGTCCGGCGCGGCACTATTGCCACGTTGACCCTGATGTCATCCACGACGGGCTGCCAGCGCGGCCCATGGGCGGTGGGCCCCTTCGGGCAGAGAGACACCCGAAGGCGGCCAGGCCTCCCCCAGTTGGCCCAAGATAGAGCCGGCTCCCCACAGCCGGCTTGCCACCTCCCTCGAAGGAGACGCCCCATTAAGGAGACAAGACGTGGTGAGGCTACAGCAATCACCCGCTAGACGGCGGCACTGTAGCCACGCCCACCTCGGTGAAGCCCTCGTCACCAAGATTGAGCAACAGTAACCAGCCCCCGACAAGGCCCTGGACAGTGGGGCCCGCCTGTCGACCAAGGAGCCGACAGCCGGCGGGCCCCAGCAGTCGGCGCAGAAGCCGGCGAGTGTAGACACAGACGGCTGGGCCCCACGCCCAGCCGGATTACCATTGTACCCCCGGGGGGTAGGCCTATATAAACCCCTCAGGACACCCATGAAAAGGGTTGATCCCTGCTAGTCTTAGACACCACATAGGGAGGAGAAGAGAGCAAGTCGTGCCCTTCTTCCTCCTCTCACCGAACAGCTCAAGGAGCATCGTGTAGCTACTTGTTCATCTAGTGACCATGCGGAGACCCCGCAGAGCAGCAGTAGGGGTGTTATCTCCATGGAGAGCCCCGAAGCTGGGTAAGATTCGCCGGCGTGCATGTCTTCGCCTCATCCCGTTTCCAGGCACTGGCGACATCTTACTGGCTCCCACAATGATAAGCCACCCGTTGGGATATGTCGCACCTACCACCCGACATTTGGCGCCCACCATGGGGCCAGGTGCATCGTCGTCCGGAGACCTATTCTGGACGGGAACCCTCTTCCTCCCCCGCAAGCGTAGCAAGCCCGGCACGCCCGATGGCGCTTGCCACGACGCGCTGCAAGGCGTCACCAACGTCTGTGCGGCGAGCAGCCTCGCCGATCTCCTTGACAAGACCCTCATCTCCGACGAGCTCGCCTCCGACGCGGGCACCGACCACCTTGTCAACCTCCTCGGCCAGCTCCACGTCTCCAGCGAGCCTGCTGTGGACTTGGAGTCGGTTGGCTCCACCGATCCGATGCCTGTCGATTCCGACACGGCCTCACTCGACACTTTCCCCACCGACGCCACGATCTACAACGACCCGCTTC
Source organism: Triticum aestivum (assembly GCF_018294505.1). Taxonomy (NCBI): domain Eukaryota; kingdom Viridiplantae; phylum Streptophyta; class Magnoliopsida; order Poales; family Poaceae; genus Triticum; species Triticum aestivum. Next base: position 118,221,067 of record NC_057794.1, on the reverse strand, counting down.
CCTGGGCCGATGGCTGCGATGCTGTCACCACCGAGGTGATGGTCATCGGCCACGGCGGCGCTTCTGACGAGAGCGCCCATGACGCCCCACACGCGGTGGTCCATGACTTGTCCACCCCCCTCCTAGCCGATGCCGACACTGAAGCACTGGAGGCTCGCCGCCTCGCCCTCCTCGCGGAGGGCCGGAAGTTGGTTTCCATGAGACGCCTCGCTGAGGCCCACCAACGCGAGGCCGACCGCGCCGCCTTTGGCACGCCGCCCCCAGGCGGGCCCAGCTGGGCCGGCGTTGTCAGACAGCGCGGCGCTGTCATCGCCGATACGCTAGGAGTCGACCGCCCAGTCTACGCTACTCCACTCGAGAACCTGCGCGCCGCCTAGGTGGCCGTAGACGAGCTAGATGGACTGGGGCCGAAGAACTCCCCCACATGACCCGACGCATCCAGCAGCTAATCGATGCAGCCGCGCAGCGGCACGAAGCCGACGCCCGCGCGGAAAGCCCTCCCCCGCACCGAGATCACAGCGCGACGTCCCGGACGCCGACTACGGGTAAAACCCGCGCGCGGCGCGAGAAAGAGTCGGCTGCCAGCCGAAGCCGAACCCGAGTCTCCATCGAGCGAGACGTAGAAGGCCACCCCGGGCCGTGGAGTGGCGGGGCAACCCGCCTCCGCCTCAGCCCCGTGGAGAGAGATATCCCACCCCACCGCCTGTTACGCATCCGACTCTCAGCGGCCGGCTAGGTCGCCATGAAGGAGTCGGCGAGAACGACGCCCGCCATCGGATCGACCGCCTGGCGCGATCCCTGGCGCTGGAAGAAGAAGACGATGTCGGCCCGCCTTGCTTCGGCCCCCGCATCCGCGACGAGCCTTTCCCCAAAGGGTTCTCGCTCCCAAGAGACACGCCCAAGTACAACGGCTCCGTGAAGCCGGAAGATTGGCTGATCGACTACTCCACGGTGGTTAGCATAGCCAACGGCAACAGGCGCGTTGCCATGAAGTACGTGCCCCTCATGCTGCAGGGTATGGCGCGGACCTGGCTCAACAGCCTCAAGCCATACAGCATCAACAGCTGGCTAGACTTCATAGAAGCTTTCGTCCGCAACTTCACCAGCACCTACAGGCGGGCTCCCAAGCCCAGACAGCTCTCCTTGTGCGTACAAGGCCCCGCCGAGTCCACTCGCGACTACCTCACGCGTTGGGCCGAGCTCCGCAACTCTTGCGAAGGGGTACACGAGGTGCAAGCCATAGAATACTTCACTGCTGGGTGCCGAGAAGGCACCCTCCTCAAGCACAAGCTCCTCTGCGACGCCGACTATCCTCGATGAGCTTCTGGTCATAGCGAACAAGTACGCCACCGCCAACTCCTCAATGAAGACCGAACTCCGGGTAGACACGTCCGGGAAGGTACTCAACCCGGCGCCCAAGACGCCGGCTGGGGACTCCAGCCGAGGCCCACACCAGAACGACCACAAGCGCAAGGGCCCCGTGCTGCCCTCCACCAGTCGGCAGGTGGCCACAGTTGAAGACGAGCAGCCCGAAGGGCGGCCCGCACCCAAGAAGCAGAGGGGCGGCAAGCTGGCTTGGCAGCCGGCCTTCTCCTACAAGCAGACTCTCGATGCCCCGTGCAAGTTCCACAGCGGCGCGAAGCCGTCCAACCACACGACCCGGAAGTGCCACTGGCTCACCCGAATCTCCAAAGGCGAAGGGCTCACGCCGCCTCCGCCTGCCGGTCCGCCCCCTCCGGCTCCGCAGCCGCCGGCCGCTCGGCCCGCAGTCGGAGCCGTGCACGATGAGTTCCCCGATGAGCATGCCGCCTATGTCATCTTTACAAGCCAGCCCGAAGACCGGCGCAGCAAACGCCGAGAGCACCAAGAAGTCGGCATGGTCGCTGCCAACCCCGTCGAGCACATGCACTGGTCAGAAAAACCTATCAGCTGGAGCCGGGCCGACCACCCAGAGGTGATGCCGTCTCCCGGCTCTTATGCATTGGTTTTGGATGCCACCCTTGCAACGGATAGACGTGCCGCCCGTTTCTCCCGCGTGCTGATAGACGGCGGGAGCAGCATCAACATCCTGTACCGCGACACCCTGGAGAAGCTAAATGTCAAGACGAAGCAACTCATGCCTACTCGGACTGTGTTCCATGGCATCGTACCCGGCCTGTCCTGTGCCCCCATTGGCAAGATCAAGATTGATGTACTTTTTGGGGACAAGGAGCATTTCCGCCGGGAGGCGATCTGGTTTGAAGTGGTGGACCTGGAGAGCCCCTACCATGCATTTCTTGGCCGACCTGCCTTGGCCAGGTTCATGGCAGTTCCCCACTATGCATACCTCAAGACGAAGATGCCGAGCACCAAGGGCATCATCACCATAGCCGGCGATTACAAGAAGTCCTCCGAGTGCGCAGCAGCCAGCAGCCGGCTGGCCGAGTCCCTTGTGATTGCCGAAGAAAAGAAAATATTGGACCGAGTCGTGGCCATGGCCGGCAAATAGTCGGCCTTGTCCCCCGATCCCAAGGAGCATGATGCTCAAGGATCTTTCCAGCCGGCCTAGGAGACGAAGAAGATACCTCTTGACCCCGAGCACCCAGAGAGGTTTGCCATCATTGGGGCAAACCGAAACCGCAAATAGGAAGGAGAGTTCGCCGATTTCCTCCGTGAGAATCGGGACATCTTTGCATGGTCCCCCAAGGACATGCCGGGTGTTCCGAAGGAATTCACCGAGCACAAACTACACATCCGAGAAGACGCAAAACCAGTCAAACAACCCCTCCGCCGACTGTCAGAGGAGAAGAGAAGGATTGTAGGAGAGGAGATAGCCTGGCTTCTGGCAGCCGGCTTTATTATGGAAGTTTTCTTTCCAGAGTGGCTCGCCAACCCGGTCCTCGTGCTAAAGAAGAACAACAAGTGGCACATGTGCATAGACTACACGAGCCTCAACAAGGCCTGCCCCAAAGATCCCTTTACTCTGCCAAGGATTGACCAAGTGATAGACTCCACGGCCGGATGCAAGTTGTTGAGTTTCTTGGATGCTTACTCAGGATAACACCAGATAAAGTTAGATCCGGCAGACCGCCTGAAGACCGCCTTCATCACGCCATTCGGAGCCTTCTTCTACCTGACTATGACATTCGGCTTGAGAAATGCCGGTGCCACTTTTCAGCGTTGCATGCAGAAGTGCCTCCTCAAGCAGCTCGGCAGAAATGCCCACGTCTACGTAGACGACATTGTGGTGAAGACGGAGAAGCGCGACACCTTGCTGGAAGACCTCAAGGAAACATTTGAGAACCTACGCCGGTTCCAAATCAAGCTCAACCCCGAGAAATGCGTGTTCGGAGTACCAGCCAGCCAGCTCCTAGGCTTCTTGGTCTCCGAATGCGGCATCGAATGCAACCCAGTAAAGATCAAGGCCATTGAAAGAATGGCGATTCCCACCAAACTTTGAGACGTCCAGAAGTTTACCGGATGCTTGGCCTCCTTGAATCGCTTCATCAGCCGGCTCGGAGAGAAAGCTCTTCCCCTCTACCGCCTCATGAAGAAGACCAACCACTTCGAGTGGAATGACCAGGCCGACCAAGCTTTTCACGAGATGAAGAAGATGCTGGCCACGCTGCCTGTCCTGGCGGCACCAACTGAGAAAGAGCCCATGCTCCTCTACATTGCCGTAACCAGCCGAGTGGTCAGCACCGTCATCGTAGTCCAACGCCTAGAAGAGGGCCGAGCCCAGCCGGTCCAGAGGCTGGTGTACTATTTGAGCGAGGTGCTGTCTACCTCGAAACAGAACTACCCGCACTACCAGAAGATGTGCTACGGCGTGTACTTCGCTGCCAAGAAGCTGAAGCCCTACTTCCAAGAGCATCCCATCACGGTCGTATGCACTGCCCCGCTGGCCGAGATCATAGGCAGCCAGGATGCACCCGGCCGGGTGGCGAAATGGGCCATCGAGCTGGCCCCCTACACGATCTTCTACCAGCCTCGCACCGCCATCAAGTCCCAAGCATTGGCCGACTTCCTCGTCGACTGGGCCGAGACCCAGTACCTACCACCAGCTCCCGACTCCACTCATTGGCGCATGCACTTCGATGGGTCGAAGATGCGCACCGGCTTGGGAGCCGGCGTCATCCTCACCTCTCCCAAAGGCGACAAGCTCAGATACACGCTGCAAATTCACTTTGCCGCCTCCAACAACGTGGCCGAGTACGAGGCGCTCATACACCGGCTCTGGCTTGCCAAAGAACTCGGCATTTGCTGGATCCTATGTTATGGCGACTCAGACTTGGTGGTCCAGTAATCATCCGGCGACTGGGATGCCAAGGACGCAAATATGGCAAGCTACCGCTTCCTCGTTCAGCAGATCAGTGGGTATTTTGAAGGATGCGAGTTCCTCCATGTACCGCGAGCCGACAACGAGCCAGCTGATGCCCTGGCTCGAATAGGCTCCACTTGGCAAGCAATACCAACTGGTGTCTCTCTACAACGCCTCCTCAAGCCGTCTCCAGAGTCCGATTCCATCTTCGTGCCGCCTGACCCCGACGCGGCCAGCTCGAAGAACCAAGCAGGTGACCCGGGGACTTCGATAGTCGGCCAGGGGACATCAGCAGGTGGCTCGGGGACTTCCGTAGTTACACCCGACCCGGGGACTGCCACACCCGGCTCGGGGACTGCGGTAGTCGGCCCGGAGTCTACACCAACACAACAGGCGGTGGCCGACTCCAGCATTTCACCGCCCAGCCCGCCCGCCCTGGTCGCAGTAGCCGTGTTGGCAATAGAAGAAGTCACGGCTCCATCATGGGCTCAATCCTCCTCAACTTCCTAATAAACCAAGATCTGCCGGCTGACGAAACAGAGGCAAGACAAGTCCAACACCGAGTCGGAGCATACACAATCGTCAACAGAGAACTCGTCAAGCGCAGTGTCCCTGGAGTTCTCCAGCGATGCGTTGAGCAAGAGAAGGGCATTGCAATCCTCAGAGACATCCACCAAGGAGAATGCGGCCACCATGCGGCCTCAAGATCACTCGTCGCCAAAGCCTTCCGCCATGGTTTCTTTTGGCCGACTGCTTTGGATGACGCCAAGGGGTTAGTTAAACATTGCAAAGGATGCCAACTCTTTAGCTCCAAGCAACACATGCCGGCTTCAGCACTCAAGACCATTCCCCTCACTTGGCCCTTCGCCGTTTGGGGACTGGACATGCCCATTCAAGACGGCGCGCGGCGGCATGACACATCTGCTTGTCGCCATGGATAAATTCACCAAATGGATTGAGGCAAAGCCGATCAAGAAGCTGAATGGGCTGACTGCCATAACATTTATCGTAGATATAACAACTCGGTACGGCGTGCCACACAACATCATCACCGACAATGGCACGAATTTCGCCAAGGGAGCCTTGGCACGTTTCTACGTGACACAAGGCATCCGATTGGACCTAGCGTCCGTTGCCCACCCGCAGTCAAACGGCCAGGTCGAGTGAGCCAAGGGCCTCATCCTTTCCGGCATCAAGCCCCGACTGATCGTACCACTGGAGCGTTCAGCCGGCTGTTGGCTCGATGAGCTGCCGGCCGTCCTCTGGAGTCTGCGCACTACACCAAACAAGTCAACCGGCTTCACTCCTTTCTTCCTCGTATATGGTGCCGAGGCGGTCATCCCAACTGACATCGAGTTCGACTCGCCTAGGGTAACCATGTACACGGAAGCCAAGGCCAAGGAAGCACGAGAAGACGGCGTCGACCTGCTGGAAGAAGGCCGGCTATTAGCCCTCAGCCGGTCCGCCATCTATCAGCAGGGCCTGCGCCGCTACCATAGCCGGAAGGTCAAGCCAAGATCCTTCCAAGAGGGCGATCTTGTGCTCCGGCTGATCCAGCGAACAGCCGGCCAGCACAAGCTCTCGGCCCCTTGGGAGGGCCCCTTCGTCATCAGTGGAGCCTTAGGCAACGACTCCTACTACCTGATCGACGCGCAGAAGCCGAAGGCACGAAAGAGAGACGACTCCGGCAAGGAGTCGGAACGACCATGGAACGCCAACCTCCTCCGAAGATTTTACAGTTGAAATGTAGTATGTATCACGCTAACTTTTGTACTAAGTACGAGACAATAGGCCCCCCGAGGAGAGCTCGGGAACTGCCATCTTTTATCTATGGATGAAGAGTATCATGCTTATGACCTTGTCATTACATTCACTTTTTCCGTCCGGCACCAGGTTCGACTAGTCGGCCCAGGGACTGGCCGCCTGGAGTTATATTAGAAGTCCTACCTGATGAAGCTATGTACCTAGGGTAGGGTCACAGACCTGTCCTAACTTCCCTACCCAAGGGAACTTCTAGAATAAATCACCTTTCAATCGACTTGGAGGTGTTTCACTCGACAGACTCGAAGACAATCGACCAAGAAGCAATTACTCGACCAAGATCCAACCACTCGACGGCCAGGAGACCTAAAGTCACTCCACACGCTAACGGTCGGTCATTAAGTAGCTTTTATGGTCATCATAGCACTTTATTACTAGCGTTATCAGTAACGCCCTACCTTAATGTACATTGAACCCTTCGTAACATGGCCTGGCCGGGGTCCTGGCGCACTCTATATAAGCCACCCCCCTCCTCAAAGACAAGGGTTCGCACCTCTGTAACTCATACACACATAATCCAGTAGACCGCCTCCGGGCACCGAGACGTATGGCTGTTACTTCTTCCGAGAGGGGCCTGAACTCGTAAACCTTGCGTCCTTACAACCTCTCCATAGCTAAGACCTCGCCTCTCCATACTTACTCTCCTACATCACTGTCAGAGTTAGAACCACGACAGTTGGCGCCCACCGTGGGGCTAGGATTCTTAGCGCCTAGTTTGAGAAGTTGCGATTTTTTCCGATCTCCTTGATCATGGTTTCGGCCGGAGCTTTGGTGGAGGGCCGCGAGATCCATCTCGGCGCGCTCACGTTCATCGCCGCCGACTCCGCTTGGCTTCAGGAGGCTCCACTCAATGTCGACGCGCTCCTCGTCCGCGGGGCGACGCACTTTCGCGCATGCGTCCGTGGTGTCCTCCTGCGGCAGCCGTCGACCCAGTATCGGTCGGCTCCCATGTCATCTCCCTGCCCTGTTTCTCGCCGGCGCAAGTGCTCCGCTCGGTCGAGGCTTCAGAGGTGGGTGAGGCATGCGGTGGCCCGCCAGTCGGCCACCCCACAAGTCGCGGCAATCGAGCTCGACGAATCCCTCTATGGCCTGTTCGACCTGTCGACTGGCTCCACAGAGACCGCATTCGAATGCGACATTGGTGACCCAACTGCAGAGGTTCTGGTGATTGATGGGCCACACAGTCCTCCCGGTGTCCCCCGCGCTGACAGAGGCGCGGATGGGGGCGACCCGTCGCGTCCTCACGAGGAGTATCTCCCCGAGCCTCTCACGTCGTTGCAGCGGGAGGAACTTCACCGCCGAAACATGGATGCACTCCACACTCCTATCGTTGGAGAAACCCCCGAGGCCCGAGCCTTAGAGGACGCGCGCTTGGCTAACTTGGCCGAGCGCACTCGACTGGAGAATCTCTAGAGAATACTCGACGGGCGAACGCGTCAACGGGCTCCAGAATCCAGTCGACGTCAACTCTTTCCGCCCCCGCAGGTATATCGTACTCCGATTCAGAATTTGGCGGCTGCGGCCCGTATAGCAGAGTTGATTCAGCCCTCCCCGTTAGAGGCTGGCAGAGGCTTGTTGCAAATCAGAGCGTTGCTCCGGGCAGCGGGAGACCAGAATTCCGCAGTTTCTCAGTCGCGGAACAGGATCCACAGTCGATCCGTTGCACCAGATACAGTCCAGTCGGCTCATAGCCCAAGATCGCCTCCGAGGCGTGAGGGACGTGGAGACCGGCATGATCAGTACAAAAGGAATGAACAGTATGATCACCGATTCGATCGTGATGATCGACGTCGAGTGCCAACCCCTCCCCTGAGGAGTGGATCATATGTGCCTCGACAGCAGGAGGACAGACGCCCTCATAGTGTTGGGCGGAGGATTCCAGTCGACCCCAGGGAACCAGGCTTTGATGCGAGATCCATTCTCGTTCAAGGTTTGGTCGACGGGAATAGAGCTCACCGAGAAGGCCACGACAGAGATGCGCCTACCAGTAGTAGAGTACATGTTTCAGGGCCGGAGTGTTTCAGTCGAGCCATCAGAGCCGCTGTAATTCCTCCCAACTTCAGGTTGGCGACTGTTGTTAGTAAGTTCACCGGTGAGTCCAAGCCCGATACTTGGCTCGAAGAGTACCGAGTCGCTGTCCAGATTGGCGGTGGGAACGATGAGGTAGCCATGAAGCACCTGCCTCTCATGTTAGAAGGCTCGGCCAGAGCGTGGCTGAATGAGTTAGCACCCAGTAGCATTTACACTTGGGAGGATCTCTCCCGAGTGTTTGTCACCACATTTGAAGGAACATGCAAGCGACCTGCAGGCCTTACGCAATTGCGGTCTTGCATGCAGAAACCGAATGAAACTCTGAGGGATTACATCCAGAGGTGGATCACATTGCATCACACAGTTGAAAATGTACCAGATCATCAAGCAGTTTGTGCCTTTAAAGAAGGCGTTAAGTATAGAGTATTGAATCTGAAGTTCGGTCGAACCGGAGAAATGTCTCTGAATCGAATGATGGAGATTGCCACCAAATACGCTAATGGTGAAGATGAGGATCGACTCCGGAGTGGCAAGCATAAAGCAGTCGACCAGGAAATCGGGGGAAATTCCAGTCGGAAACAGAAGCGGAAAGCCGAGCCAGCCGCTCCTGGGGAGGCCCTGGCCGTAACCCAGGGAAAATTTAAGGGAAAACCCAAAGGACCTTGGAACCCCAAGAAAGTTAAAGACCAAGATGGAAATGATGTTTTGGATCTACCGTGTCACATCCACACCAAGAAAGATGAAGAGGGTAAACTCATTTACCCAAAGCATACCACTCGACAGTGTCGGCTTCTGATCCAGCAGTTTCAGGGCAAGCAGTCCAAAGATAAGGAAAAGGAGTCGGACAAAGTTGAGGACAAGGAAGATAGTGACGATGGGTACCCCCAGGTCAATTCCACCCTGATGATTTTTGCTGATGTTGAGAGCAAAAGTCGACTGAAGGTTATTAACCGTGAGGTAAATATGGTTGCTCCGGCAACACCCAATTATCTGAAGTGGTCCTAGACTACCATCACATTCGACCAGTCTGATCACCCTACGCACATTCCACCCTTGGGAGGCAAGCTCTGGTGGTCGACCTAGTTGTCGAAGGCACTCCACTGACCAAAGTCCTGATGGATGGAGGCAGCGGTTTGAACATACTGTATGCAGAAACATTGAAAGGGATGGGCATTCTGATGTCCAGGCTCAGCACCAGTAACATGAGTTTCCATGGAGTCATTCCTGGGAAGAAAGCCGAGTCACTCGACCAAATTGCTCTTGATGTGGTTTTCGGTGATTCCAAGAATTACCGCAAGGAAAAGTTGACATTCGAAGTTGTGGATTTCCAAAGTGCTTATCACGCTATTTTGGGCAGGCCAGCTTATGCACGCTTCATGGCTCGACCATGTTATGTGTATCTCAAATTGAAGATGCCTGGTCCCAAAGGTGTGATCACTGTTACAGGCAATCGGAAGAAAGCAAAAGAGTGTTTTTAGAAAGGCTCAAAGATTGCTGACACTCAGATGGCGGTGGTCGAGCTGCAAGAGTATCAGAAGACTGCAGATCCGAGTGAGTTGCTACGAGCTAAGAAGCCTGCTTCAGAATCAGCTTTTCAGTCGTCCGGTGAAACGAAGGCAGTTCACATTCACCTGACCGATCCAAACGCTGCTCCGACTCACATCTCAATGACAGTCGACTCCAAATAGGAAGAAGCGCTCATCCAGTTCCTCCGTGAGAACTGGGACATCTTCGCATGGAAGCTTGCTGACATGCATGGAGTTCCCAGGAGGCTGGCTGAGCACCGCCTACAAGTCGACCCAAAATTTAAACCTGTGAAAGAACATCTTCGATGGTCCGCCGTCCAGAAGAGGAAGGCCATTGGCGAGGAGGTGGCTTGGCTCTTAGCAGCGGAGTTCATCCGAGAAATTTACCACTCCGAGTGGCTCGCCAATGTTGTCATGGTACCCAAGAAGGACAAGTCACTTCGCATGTGCATCGATTTCAAGCATATAAAGCGGGCCTGCCCAAAAGATCATTTTCCTCTCCCCCGCATCGACCAGATAGTCGACTCGACTGCGGGATGTGAGCGTTTGTCTTTCCTAGACGCCTATTCCGTGTACCATCAGATCCGTCTGTACGGACCCGACAAGATCAAAACAGCTTTCATCACTCCATTTGGGTGCTTCTGTTATGTCACCATGCCGTTCGGCCTCAAGAATTCCGGAGCCACGTTCATGAGGATGATTCAGAAGTGTTTGCTCACTCAAGTCAGTCGGAATGTGGAGGCATACATGGATGATATTGTGGTCAAGTCACAGAAGGGTTCCGACCTGCTGACTGACCTTGCTGAAGCCTTTGCCAACCTCAGGAGGTATGATATCAAGCTCAATCCGTCAAAGTGCACATTCGGAGTTCCAGGTGGGAAGTTACTCGGTTTTCTCGTTTCCAAACGGGGAATCGACGCCAATCCTGAAAAAATTGGTACTATACTCCCGATGAAACGTCCTGTGCGTGTGCATGACGTCCAGAAGCTTACAGGATGCTTGGCCGCTTTAAGTCGATTCATCTCTCGCCTCGGTGAAAAGGCATTGCCTCTTTACCGACTGATGAAGAAGTCCGACAAGTTCGAGTGGACTCTAGAAGCTGACGCAGCGTTTACAGAGCTCAAAGCTCTGCTCTCCACCCAGCCGGTGCTTGCTGCCCCAATCAGCAAGGAGCCTTTGCTGATTTACATTGCAGCCACAGGACAAGTTGTCAGTATAGTACTTACGGTCGAGCGGGAAGAAGAAGGAAAGGCCTTCAAAGTTCAGCGCCCAGTATATTATGTTTCTGAAGTTTTGACTCCTTCAAAGCAAAGATATCCTCATTACCAGAAGCTTGTATATGGGATTTATATGACCACGAAGAAGGTTGCACATTACTTCTCTGATCATTCCATTACAGTCGTCAGCGACGCTCCACTATCAGAGATTTTGGACAACAGAGATGCAACTGGTCGAGTGGCCAACTGGGCGATTGAACTTCTTCCCCTAGATATCAAGTTTGAGGCAAAGAAAGCTATCAAGTCCCAAGCAATTACAGATTTCGTCGCCGAGTGGATCGAACAGCAACTTCCGACTCAAGTTCACTCTGAGCACTAGACCATGTTCTTCGATGGATCTAAGATGCTGAATGGTTCCGGTGCTGGGGTAGTATTGGGTTCCCCCTGAGGAGATAAGCTCAGATATGTTCTCCAGATTCACTTCGATTCCTCCAATAACGAAGCAAAATATGAAGCATTTTTGTATGGGTTGCGCATGGCCATTTCACTCGGCGTCCGTCGCCTCATGGTCTATGGCGAGTCAGATTTGGTGGTTAATCAGGTGATGAAAGAATGGGACGTCAGAAGTCCAGCTATTACTGGTTATTGCAATGCAGTGAGAAAGTTAGAGAAGAAATTCGAGGGGTTAGAGCTTCATCACATCCCCCGACTGAAAAATCAAGCGGCTGATGATTTGGTCAAGTAGGCTCCAAGAGAGAAGCCATCCCCAGCAATGTGTTTTTGGAACACATCCACTCGCCATCAGTCCAAGAAGATCCTTTTACAGATGAAGCCCCGCAGCCAAAGAGTGCCACAGATCCGACTGAAGTTGAAATTCCGGCAGTGGTCGACCTAATCATGGAAGTTTTGGCAATCACCCCTGACTGGACGATACCGTACATCGCGTATATCCTGAGAAAGGAACTCCCGGAGGACGAAGAAGAGGCTCGACAGATCGTCCGTCGATCCAAGGCCTTTACAGTCATAAAGGGACAGTTGCATAGAGAAAGCGCGACTCGAGTCGGTCAGAAGTGTATAACACCAGAAGAAGGTCAGATGATCCTTGATGATATCCACTCGGGGACCTATGGTCATCATGCGTCCTCTCGGACCATTGTGGCTAAAGCATACCGAGCGGGATTTTACTGGCCAAGAGCGAATGAAATGGCAAAAGAGATAGTCGACAAGTGTGAAGGGTGCCAGTTCTACTCCAACATGTCGCACAAGCCTGCATCGGCCCTGAAGACCATTCCACTCGTCTGGCCCTTTGCTATTTGGGGACTGGACATGGTTGGCCCATTGAGAACAGGCAGGAGCGGTTTCACACATGTGCTTGTGGCAGTCAACAAGTTTACCAAATGGATTGAAGCTAAGCCTATCAAGAATCTTGATGCTTGCACTGCTATCAGTTTCGCCAGAGAGTTAACATTCAGATATGGAGTCCCGCATAGCATCATCACCGACAATGGGTCAAACTTCGATTCAGACAAGTTCAGAGCTTTTTGCGCCTCTCAAGGCACATGAGTCGACTACGCATCGGTCGCCCACCCCCAGTCGAATGGACAAGCAGAAAGGGCAAATGGTGTGATTCTCAAAGGACTAAAGCCTCGGCTGATGCGTGATCTCAAGCACGCGGCAGGCGCTTGGGTCGACGAGCTTCCATGGGTTCTGTGGGGATTGAGGACTACCCTGAATCGGTCGACTGGAAGAACTCCGTTCTTTCTGGTTTACGGAGCGGAAGTAGTCCTGCCGAGTGATCTACTTCACAATGCACCCCGAGTCGAGCTTTATACCGAAGATGAAGCAGAACAAGCCCGGCAAGATGCAGTCGACCTCCTGGAAGAAGAAAGAGAAATGGCTATGATCCGATCGACCATTTATCAGCAAGACTTGCGTCGATTCCATGCCAGAAATGTGAAGAGTCGAGCCTTCCAAGAAGGAGATTTGGTCCTCCGAGTGGATCCACAGAAACCACACAAGCTCGCTCCTACTTGGGAAGGTCCCTTCATCGTCACCAGAGTCCTCCACAATGGAGTGTATCACCTTTACAATGTCGATCGCCAGATCGATGAGCCACGAGCTTGGAATGCAGAACTGCTCCGCCCCTTTCACACTTGAATTCTCACTTGGATGAGATGTAATAAGAAAAACTTCTGTAGTTTGTTTATCAAAGACAAGAGTGTTACAAATTTTCCTATAATTGTTGTTGCTTTTGTTTGCGTGTGAAATCCCCCAGTGGGTGGCTTAGATGCGAATCCGTTTCGCCTAAGTTTGTAAATATCCTACCGAGTGGCGAGCCAGACTCCCACTAGGAGGCTTAGCTGCAGCCCAGTGCTCGCCTAAGTGTTTAAAAATCCTACCGAGTGGTGAGCCAGACTCCCACTCGGAGGCTTAGCTGCAGCCCAGTGCTCGCCTAAGTGTTTAAAAATCCTACCGAGTGGTGAGCCATACTCCCACTCGGAGGCTTAGCTACAGCCCAGTGCTCGCCTAAGTGTTTAAAAATCCTACCGAGTGGTGAGCCAGACTCCCACTCGGAGGCTTAGCTGCAGCCCAGTGCTCGCCTAAGTGTTTAAAAATCCTACCGAGTGGTGAGCCAGACTCCCACTCGGAGGCTTAGCTACAGCCCAGTGCTCGCCTAAGTGTTTAAAAATCCTACTGAGTGGTGAGCCAGACTCCCACTCGGAGGCTTAGCTGCAGCCCAGTGCTCGCCTAAGTGTTTAAAAATCCTACCGAGTGGTGAGCCAGACTCCCACTCGGAGGCTTAGCTGCAGCCCAGTGCTCGCCTAAGTGTTTTAAAAAAAATCGTACCGAGTGGCGAGCCAGACTCCCACTCGGAGGCTTAGCTGCAGCCCAGTGCTCGCCTAAGTGTTTAAAAAATCCTACCGAGTGAAGAGCAGACCTCCCACTCGGGGGCTTAGCTGCAATCCAGTACTCACCTAAGTTTGAAAAAAATCCTACCGAGTGGAGAGCAGACCTCCCACTCGGAGGCTTAGCTGCAGCCCAGTGCTCGCCTAAGTGTTTAAAAATCCTACCGAGTGGAGAGCAGACCTCCCACTCGGAGGCTTAGCTACAGCCCAGTGCTCGCCTAAGTGTTTAAAAATCCTACCAAGTGGAGAGCAGACCTCCCACTCGGGGGCTTAGCTGCAGTCCAGTACTCGCCTAAGTTTGAAAAAATCCTACCGAGTGAAGAGGAGACCTCCCATTCGGAGGCTTAGCTGCAGCCCAGTGCTCGCCTAAGTGTTTAAAAATCCTACCGAGTGGAGAGCAGACCTCCCACTCGGAGGCTTAGCTGCAGCCCAGTGCTCGCCTAAGTGTTTAAAAATCCTACCGAGTGGAGAGGAGACCTCCCACTCGGGGGCTTAGCTGCAGCCCAGTGCTCGCCTAAGTGTTTAAAAATCCTACCGAGTGGAGAGCAGACCTCCCACTCGGGGGCTTAGCTGCAGTCCAGTACTCGCCTAAGTTTGAAAAAATCCTACCGAGTGAAGAGCAGACCTCCCACTCGGGGGCTTAGCTGCAGTCCAGTACTCACCTAAGTTTTTAAAAATCCTACCGAGTGGAGAGCAGACCTTCCACTCGGGGGCTTAGCTGCAGCCCAGTGCTCGCCTAAGTACGGAACACATCCCAACCCGCAAGGACGACGAAGTGCAAATCGACTGCTACCTTCTCCTTCGGAGCTGCACCACAAATACAAAGTTATTTCGAGTGAAGAACAAGTTCCACTTGACAGATAATTCATGAAGATATTCAACGATAAATCAAGTTTAGATAAGATCCAAAGGTTCCAGACCACAGATCGAAGTACTCGGGCATGCAGCCCGAAAAAGTTTAACGGTTACAAAAACCACTTGGCATTCCGAGGCAAATTTAAGGTGCGACATAAGAGTTTGTTCACTCCGCGGGAGGAGGGCTGGCAAGCTCGATGAACTCGTCCAGGTCGACGCCGTCGGCTATACGAGTGGCTGCAGCGATGAAGGTCTCCATAAAGGTTCGGAAGTCATGCTTCTGGGTGTTGGCGACCTTGATTGCTGCCAGCTTGTCTTGTCGCACCTCCTTGCAGTGGACACGAACCAAGGACAGAGCCACATCAGCGCCACACCGAGCAGAAGACTTCTTCCACTCCTGCACTCGGTCAGGGATTCCGTTAAGTCGAGTCATCAGAGACTCGAGATCGTTTTGGAGCGTAGCCTCTGGCCAAAGTGCCGGGTCGATCCGTGACATGGCGACCTTCAGTCGAGCCAAGTAGTCCACGGCACCGTCGATGTGAGATTCCAGTCGGAACAGATTCATGGCAGTTTCATCTTGCACGGGAGAGTTGATTGGATCCAAACCTGGTTCGATCCGCCCAGTCTCCTCTTCAAAGTTCTGGCAAAACTCTGCATTCACGATCCAAGGATAAGTCAATTTTCATACACTGAGTCGACATAAAAAAAACACCAGTCGGAACTGAATGTGCACCTTCAAGCTTGATGTACAACTTCTTGGCGAGGCTCCTCAAGTAGCTCTCCAGATCATCCCTCCTGCGAGTGATACCTTCCATCTTTTCGTTCAGGTTGAGGTTATCCTTCTTCCAATGTGTACACTCCCTGTTGGCTTCATTCAGAGCGGTCTTCAGCCTGGTATTCTCTTCTTCTAACTGGCCGGCCGAAGCCAGCTTCTGTTCGGCCAGAGCGGTCTTGTCGTCAGCCTCCTTACGGGCAGCAGCCAAGTCCTGATCCTTCTTCGCCAGAGCTTCTCTCAGTTTTTCTGCAAAGAAACGATGATTGATTCGGAAATAGCAGAAGGGTACTCAAGCCCAAAAACTAACCAGTCAACAAAATCGTCTTACCTGCGGCGCCGTCTCTGACCTTTTGCAGCTCTGTCCTGGCCAGCTCCAGATCAAGGTTCAGTTGAATCTGCCGCTTCCCCAAGTCAGCAAAGCGAGCTCCAAGATCGCAAGATTTCTGAAATCAAAGAGGAGAAGTTATCGTTACAGCAAAAAAACAACAAAGGCAATAAATACTAAGACTACGGTCGACTGCCAGCAGTCCACCATAGTCTCGGGGACTACACCTAGTGGGTGCACTTAGCGTGCCCCCACCGATTCTGATCCCACTCGACCGGCCCGCCGAAGTCGAGTTCAAAAAGAAAAAAAAAGAGAAAGAAAGTAGAACTCAGACTACAGTCAACTGCCAGCAGTCCACCATAGTCTCGGGGACTACACCCAGTGGGTGCACTTAGCGTGCCCCCACTGGTTCTGATCCCACTCGACCGGCCCGCCGAAGTCGAGTGGAAGAGACAAACTACCAGTTTGGTTTATACATTCGGCAAAATACAAAGACTACAGTCGACTGCCAGCAGTCCACCGTAGTCTCCACTAGTCCAAAACTTCAATCGACGCACCCAGTGGGTGTACAGACGCAAAGATTTTCGGAAAGAATCTTCAGATAGCCGACTAACCTGAACGTTGCTCTGGAGAGCCGAGCTGGCATCATAGGCGGCTTGGCTGGCGTCCCGCACCATCTTCATCTTCTCCATCATAATGCCCGCCTGGCGTATGGCTTCCCTAGCAGCATTCACCTCGTCCTCTGGGACATGATGGGTCGCAAAAACTGAAGGCGGGTCGACAGGGGCCTGAGCAGTCGAAGAAGAAGGCAAGGCACTCGACAGGGGCTCCACGAAGGTAACAGAACCCCGATTGACGTCACCAGTGTCCTGAACGACTGGTTCCGCCCTCAGTGTCGACTGTAGCGCCTCACTTGCAGGAGCTCGCCTACTCTTCCTCGTCAAAGATCTCTTGGGCTCTTCATCATCATCAGGGAGGTCAATAATGTTGGGAGTTGTGCAAAGTTCAAATTGCCAAAATCACGTCACCCAGTGGTGCACGATGTAATTGAATCGACCAAAGAAAGATAGTATGGCGGAAATCATACCTGGATTATAAGTGACCGCATCCTCCATCACCTCATCATCATCCCTGTAAGCTGAGGTCCCGGAAGTGGTAGCGCTAACAATTCCAAAGTTCGTCCAGTTAAAACAAGAAAAACAAACAGCACGGAGCGTCGAGTGAATACAAGGAGAGACACTCACGCGGAGGCGACAGGGATATCGATCTTGATCTTTGGCAGCGCCTTCCGAGTCTTCAGCTCTGCAACTTTGGGGTGCTTTGGCGCCTTCTCAGTCGGGGTTGGTGAAGAGACCCGAGGACGCTTCGAAGACTGGCCAGCCTGAGCAGTTGCCTTGTCGTGGGCACTCGGCCGTTCTTGGTCAAGCTTGGATCGTCTCTCTATGCGAGGAGGCGACTCGACTTCTTCCCCATCACTTGAGTCGTCACTTCCACCACCCCCTTCACCATCAGAAGTCCACTCTCCACTTTCGCCACCATTCGCCTCGCCTTCCAGAGCTTGCTCTTGCTCCCCGTTGGGCATCGAATACATTTCAGTAATGGCCTGAAAGAAAGCAGGGAGAACGAAGTCAGTCGACGCAATACAGACAGCTGCGCGAGTGAATTCGGATTACAAGCAAAAACTCAGAATCAGACCTGCTCTGGTGCACGCGACTGGTCGAATGGGAGAACTCTCCTGGCTCCTCTGGGATTGTCCTTGTTCCCGGTAATGCTCGACAGCCACTTCTCCAGCGTGTCGTCATCGACCTCCTCCGGGTAGATCCGAGTGGAGTCTTCTAGACCCGAATACATCCACATCGGATGGTCTCGGGCTTGGAGAGGCTGGATGCGCCACTGAAGGAAGACCTCCAAGAGATCCGTACCAGTGACCCCGTCACGAATGAGCTGGACCACTCGGTTGACCAACACCTTCACGTGCGCCTTCTCCTGCGGGAGCACCTTCAAAGGGGAGGGTTTTTCCACTCGGTCCATGGTAAAGGGAGGGAGGCCAGTCGATTGCCCTGGCGTCGACTAGTCTTTGCAGTAGAACCAGGTTGACTGCCATCTGTGAACTGAATTGGGAAGAATCATGGCCAGAAAGGAGCTTTTTCCCCTTGTCTGGATGCCAAGACCCCCACACATCTGGATCACTTGGGTCCTCTCATCACTCGGATTAGCCTTTTTCACTGTCTGGGAGCGACAAGTGAAAATATGCTTGAAAAGACCCTAGTGAGGTCGACAACCCAAGAAGTTCTCACACAAGGAAATGAACGCGGCAAGATAAACGATTGAGTTGGGGGTAAAATGGTGGAGTTGGGCCCCAAAGAAGTTCAGAAACCCTCGGAAGAAAGGATGAGGAGGCAAGGAAAACCCACGGTCGACGTGGGTGGCAAGAAGAACGCGCTCACCCTCCCGGGGTTGCGGCTCGGATTCCTTCCCCGGAAGCCGCGCCGAGTCATAGGGGATCAGCCCTCCCTCGGCTAGGTCGTCGAGGTCTTCTTGGGAGATCCTCGAGTGGATCCAGTCGCCCTGGATCCAACCCTTCGGCAGGCCAGTCCGCGAGGAAGATCCGCCCCGGCTCGTTGCCATCCCCTTTGACCTCGTCGTCGCCTTCTTTGCCCGCTCTAGAGCCGCTGTCTTCTCCTTCACCATTGTCGCCGACGAGACGCGTGTGGCACGGTGGCGCTGGAGCAAGAGCGAGCGCAGAGAAGAGGCGTGAGGAGGAGAAGAGATAATGGGGCGCACTGTTCGGGAGACTCCGGTCCAACGCCTTATATGAGGCCGCTTCCGAGTGGCTGACAGGTAGGCCCAGATGGCTCTGTCAAAGCCCGTAACGACCGCACAAGCGATACATGGCGAAAAAGGTGGCGCGGGGATCGAGGCGGCCCCGCTCTATCTCGTCCGATTACTGCGGCCTCCCCCGTCCCGCGTGCTTCCCAAAATTCGGATCCCACTAAATCCGCGGGCAGCAAATAACTTGTCAGACCAAAGATCTCCTCCGCACCGTCACTCGGAGCCTTACAAGTAAAGAAACTCACTCGGCGAAAAATTAAGAATGGATCAAGGCGACTAAAAAGGGAGTTGCTGTCATCACTCAGGTCCGTTGATATGAAACAAGATATGCTCACGGCATAGAAAACGAGTCGGAGAAGTCCTCAACTCCTTCCCCACTCAAACCTCGATCCATTCGGGGGCTAATGATGAAGCTATGTACCTAGGGTAGGGTCACGAACCTGTCCTAACTGCCCTACCCAAGGGCACTTCTAGAATAAATCACCTTTCAATCGACTTGGAGGTGTTCCACTCGACAAACTTGAAGACATTCGACCAAGAAGCAATTACTCGACCAAGATCCAACCACTCGATGGCCAGGAGACATAAAGTCACTCCGCACGCTAACGGTCGGTCATTAAGTAGCTTTTATGGTCATCATAGCACTTTATTACTAGCGTTATCAGTAACGCCCTACCTTAATGTACATTGAACCCTTCGTAACGTGGGCTGGCTGGGGTCCTAACGCACTCTATATAAGCCACTCCCCTCCTCCGAGACAAGGGTTCGCACCTCTGTAACTCATACACACATAATCCAGTCGACCGCCTCCGGGCACCGAGACATAGGGTTGTTACTTCTTCCGAGAGGGGCCTGAACTCGTAAACCTTGCGTCCTTACAACCTCTCCATAGCTAAGACCTCGCCTCTCCATACTTACCCCCCTACATCACTGTCAGAGTTAGAACCACGACACTACCCGCAGTCAGACAAGTAGTGTGCCGGCTCCCAAGCCTTCTCTTGCCAAAAGTCGCAGTTCAAAGAACCGGCTGTCTGGCTGGCAAGAGTTAAAGGCAGGAAAGGGCGCCCACAGAAAAAACGGCTAGGGACTAACGGACTAATATAACAAAAGCCGGGTTTTCTCCCACCACCGACCGACTACCAGAGTAGCCGGTCGGCCGGCTTCCATTCACCTCGCTCCAATCTAAGAAAGCTCGAGTACTTGCCTTCCCAAAAGGGGAAGGCGGCAAAGGAAATTGCCTAAGGATAAAAAGCATACATGAACGGAACCCAAACACGCACACAATAATATTTACATAAAAGACCTTCAAAAGGCCAGCATTCAACATAGTTCGAATACACCCCCAGTGGGTGGAACTGCGCAAGTTTAATAAAATTGTTCAAAAGACAACAAGCAGGAAAAAACAAGGACGATAGACTAAGCCAAGGGAGCGACTGGCAAGTTGGGCAGGTCGGTGGAGACGGCAGTGCCGGCTGGAGGAGTGGCTGGCTGGCGAACCTCGGCATGATCACCGCCTCCCGCAGAGGGCGCGCTAGCACGCGCCTTGTTGTCGGAGGCACGGTCAGGCTGAGGCTGGCTGCCCGCTTCACCAGTCGGCTCAATGTCTTCGCCTTCCTCTCCTTCGTCGTCTTCGCCTTCATCGCTGGAGGCGATCTCCTCTGTCGGGTCTTCACCCGCTGCCGGGTCCAGCCCGAACCACTCCTCCGGCTGGGCAACGCCATCGTCATTAATTTCAGGAGCGAAGACGCTGATGTCAGTACACTCGGCGATCGTCGAAGCGCGCTGAGCGATAGCCGGCCGCACCTCCTCCATCTCTTCGTCGGCCTCCAGCCGCCAGGTGTGCAGCTGGTCCAGGTTCAGCCCCGGATACCAGGCTCGGACGAACTCCAGCTCCCGCCCAGCTCCAAGCCGGGCTGCCGACGCCTTCCAGGCCTCGAACCGGCCAACCGCCACCTCCAGCCAGTCGGCAGTCCGACTCGGGGTGCGGGGAATCGTCTCGCTTGGCCAGAGTGCGGCCAACACCTGCGCCCCAGCGCGCTGGAGGCGGCGGAGCATACGGTGAGCCGGCTGCAGCCGGGCTTGGACCGCCAAGAGCTGCTCCTCAAGTGTCCAGCTCACGTCCGGCGCGATTTCAGCCCCTGCCTGCCGGTGCGCCTCGCGATGGGCCTCGATGGATTGGGTGGCGAAGACGGAGTAGCCCGAAAAGTAGTCTGCACAGAGAAAAAAAAGCAGCACAAGTCAGAACACAAATCAGGGATCAAGGGGCAAGCAGGGAGTGAAGAAGGCGGCTTACCATCGATCAAATCCTCGATATGATTGAAGCCCTCGCTCAGCGCCTGCTTCGCTTCAGCCCAGCCCGCCGCTTCGGTCTCGAACTCGGCCTTCAGGGCGTCCTCGCTGTCCTGCGCCTTCTTCAGGGCCGCCTTGTGGCTCTCCTCCTGGTCGGCCAACCTCATGGCCAGGCGGTCACGCTCCAGGACCAAGGCGTTGTACTCGGCTTCCTTGGCGCAAAGGGCGGCCTGGGCCCCGCTGAGCTGCCCCCTCAAGTCGGCATTGGCTCCTGCAAGCATGAAGACAAAGGAAAAATTAATAAGGAAGAAATCGTCAAGGAAGATCCGACCCGGCTGCTCAGCAGTCGGCCCGAATCTCGGGGACTACACCCAGTGGGTGCGCTGACGCGCCCCCATAGGAGATGAACAAGATAAGCACGCACTCCGGCTGCTGGTCAGGTCCTCGGTTCTCCGGCCCAGCTCCTGAGCCTGGGAGTTGAAGGCGGCTGCGCGGAGGTTATGATACTCCTGGAAGATTATACAGGAGGCGAGGATAAGTTAAGTTGTCAGGACGCGCCCCCGCGGAAGAAATCAAAAGAGCAAAATAACCAAGGCCAGAAGACTCACCCGGATGACGGCCCGCGTCGAGACAAACTCTTGAGTGTATCGCTGCAGCGAGGCGGCCTGAGCTTGAAGCCGGTTCCGGACCTCCTAGGCCGCCGCGTTCAGCTCACCCGTCCCCCCACTGGGAGTCCACTCGGACGTGCCGGCGCTGGCCGCCTCTAGGGCCTCCGTCGTCTGGCTAGCGCCCGCTGCTCGGTGCGGTTCCGGTGCGGAGGCGCCACCCCTTGCATGTCGGCGCAATGCCGGCTGCACCTCGAGGCCGGCCCCTACCTCCGGCTCGCCCCCGGACGGCTGCTCTGGCACCGCACCTGATTGGCCGCTTTGGCCCGCTCCAGTCAGCACCTTCTGCGGCGCCCCCTCCATGAAGATCGCGTGGTCCACCCTCCTTTCCATCACCGGCGGGCCTTGGTCGACCTCCTCCGACAGGGGCACGAGAATGTCGGGGGCCACGGCGCGGAGGGGAACGATGAGCAGCGGAGGCTGGTTGTGCGAGGCCTCCGCCTCTGTCTCCGCGGCTGCCGCCTTCGCCCGGGCCTTGGCCGCCGCATCGGCCTGCTCCTTTGTCGCCTGGGCGGTCCTTTGCTCCGCCGCCTCCCGCTCCTCCCGCGCCTCCCATGCGTTCCGCTCCGTGGCCTCCCTAAGGTCGGCGCGGGGATCCACGCGGCGGGAGCTTGAGGACCCTCCAGTCGGCCCGACTACAGAGCCGCCAGGACCTCGCTCAAGGGAAAGCGGCGCCCTGTCCGGCAAGCAAAGAAAGGTTTAGAAGAGCTTCGATCGAAAAAGACAACAAAAATATATGCAAGACATTAGACGACTTACGCTGAGATCGCCTGCGGCTGTTTTACCACCTTGCGGAAGCGGGCCGCCTTCGCGGCCGCCTCATCCCGCTTGGTCGCCGCCGTGGAAGCCTTGGATTTCTTCGGCCGGCTGCCGAAGAAGGTCGACGCGGCCTGGCGCTTCTGTGCGCCGCCACGGGCAGCCGGCACGGCAGACGAGCCCGCGCCTTGATGATCAGGTGCCGGCTGGCGGTGCGGGGCGGCTTCGACCTCGTCGTCGTCCGGCCAGTCTTCGAAGCCGGCCCCGAGTCCCGCGCCTCCGGCCTCGTCGCCTTCCCCCACGATGGTGTCTTCCATGGCGGCCGCTCCCAGGTCCGGATCGTCGGCGTCGTCCACCATGCGGTCAGGGAGGAGTTGGCGCTCTACCCCTGCGGCCCCGGCTGTCGGCGGAAGAAGAGGGTTCTGCTAAAGGCAAACCAATTGATCAAGAGTCGGCTATCATGAGGCCGGCTACAAAAAGGAAGAAAAGAAGAAAAAACTTACGGCAGGCGGAGGGTTGGCGCGGGAATACGGCTCCTTGCCGTATCGCCAATCCTCGGCGAGCTTGCAGTTGGAGATGTAATTCACCATGTAAGACACCTCTGCGTGAGGCATCTCCCTGGTGCTCAGCCGGCACGGGTCGAAGCGGCCGCTCATCTGGTAGATCATGTGAGGCCGGCCTTGGAGCGGAAGTACCCAGCGCTCCACGAAGGCGGCCACCAAGTCGGCTCCGGTCAGGCTCTCCGACTGGATCATCACCCGAAGCCGGGAGACGGCTGCGTTCCCGGCCTGGGACAACGACCTGGCCCGGTAGCTCCACGAAGATTGCCTCCCAGCCGGCGGGCCGGCTACGTAAGCCGGCAGGTTGACGTAGTCGCCTTGCTAGGCGACGTTCTTCACGTAGAAGTAGGACTTCTGCCAGAGCTTCACCGACTGGATCAGCGGGATGGACAGGAATGGATTGTTCTCGCTCGCCCGCCTCATGGCAATGAAGGCTCCACAGGGGGCGGGCATGCCCGCGACGACGGTGCCGAGCTTGCTTTGGAAGAATTCCCCCCAGAGCTCGAGCGTGGGGAGAACCCCAAGAAAGCCCTCGCACAGGGTGACAAAAGCCGACGCCAGCATCACCGCGTTAGGCGTGAGGTGATGTGGCTGGAGGTGGTAGAATTCGAGGAAGGCTCGAAGGAATCCGCTCCCCGGGAGGCCGAAGCCGCGCAGGCAGTGCGAGCGGAAGATCACCCGCTCGCCCTCCTCCGGTGTCGGCGAAATCTCCCTCGCCGGCGCTTGACGAACCCGCACTAAGTTCTCGCCCGGCAGGCGCCGCGTCCGGCGGAGGAATTTGACGTGGTCCTCGTGGACGTTGGAGCCATCCCACGAGCTCGACAGCGCCATGGGAGCGATGCGGCGGGGAGCAAGACGAAGCGACGGAGGAACGGCACGGCAAAGGGCTGCTGCGGGGAGCAAGACGAAGCGACGGCGGAACGGCACGGCAAAGGGTTGCTGCGGCGAAGAGAAGAAGAAGGAGGGCAAGAAGGGGCGGAGTGAGGGAGAGCGTGCGAGCCTCTGCCGCTCCCGCTCCTCCTCCTACTTATAGACCCACGTGGCGGAGCCGAGGAGGCACGACGTGGGGGAGCGTGGGGATCAACTGCGCCCACTCCCCCACGTCCCGCAATTATTGTGCCCTGATGGCATAATAAAACTGCCACGGGAAGGCGAGCGGTCCAAGTGGGCCGCAGAAGATCCGGGCTCGGGCCGAGGCCTACGAGTGGCGGGCCCGGGCCTGCGGCGGCGTCCCGTCGCGCGCCTGCGTTGGCAGGATTTCCTTGCCACGTGGCCCGCGGAATGGTGCACGGTCAGCTCGCAGGGCGACCCGCGTTCCAGCCTACAAGAGACGGAGCTTTCCGAAGACGGCGCGCACAAGCAAAGCTGGCCCCTCGGGATAGGAAGCTGACCTAGCTTCTCGTCCCTTTGTCAGCCTCGAAGCTCGATCAGCTTCGGGGACTACTGTCGAAGTAAATGACCATGGGTAGCCTAGCCGGCTCCCCCTGGCCCTTCTGAAAAAATTACGAGCCGATTCGGCCCTCAAGAATCCAAGACACGGGGCCGCCTTCCCCTTGTCGGCTGTCTCCCAGGCCGGCTATCGGAAGGCGGCCGGACTTCAGCCCTCATGAAGAAAGCCGCGGGAGGGCTGGCTCCAAGAATCCGGCCGCGAGAAGGCCGACTCCTAGAATCCGGCTCCCATAAAGCGGTCAAGATCATACCCTCGAAGTCTGCATCCACATAACGGCGATGTGACGGGGCGTGGCTACAGTGAAGCCTGCCACCCCCGAATCCCGGAGCACGCCTGGCGCAGTGCGCCGTACGGGTGGCCATGACCCATCCAGCGCGGCACTGTTGCCACGTTGACCCTGATGTCATCCACGACGGGCTGCCAGCGCGGCCCATGGGCGGTGGGCCCCTTCGGGCAGAGAGACACCCGAAGGTGGCCAGGCCTCCCCCAGTTGGCCCAAGATAGAGCCGGCTCCCCACAGCCGGCTTGCCACCTCCCTCGAAGAAGACGCCCCATTAAGGAGACAAGACGCAGTGAGGCTACAGCGATCACCCGCCGGACGGCGGCACTGTAGCCATGCCCACCTCGGCGAAGCCCTCGTCACCAAGATTGAGCAACAGTAACCAGCCCCCGACAAGGCCCTGGACAGTGGGGCCTTCCTATCAACCAAGGAGCCGGCAGCCGGTGGGCCCCAGCAGTCGGCGCAGAAGTCGGCAAGTGTAGACACAGATGGCTGGGCCCCACGCCCAGCCGGCGGGCCCCAGCAGTCGGCGCAGAAGTCGGCGAGTGTAGACACAGATGGCTGGGCCCCACGCCCAGCCGGATTACCATTGTACCCCCGGGGGGTAGGCCTATATAAACCCCCTGGGACACCCATGCAAAGGGTTGATCCCTGCTAGTCTTAGACACCACATAGGAAGGAGAAGAGACCAAGCCGTGCCCTTCTTCCTCCTCTCACCGAACAGCTCAAGGAGCATCGTGTAGCTACTTGTTCATCTAGTGACCATGCGGAGACCCCGCAGAGCAGCAGTAGGGGTGTTATCTCCATGGAGAGCCCCGAAGCTGGGTAAGATTCGCCGGCATGCATGTCTTCGCCTCATCCCGTTTCTAGGCACCGGCGACGTCTTACTGGCTCCCACAATGATAAGCCACCTATTGGCATATGTCGCACCTACCACCCGACAGACATGGCTGATTCATTATCGCTTCAAGGTCAAATTTTGTCCTTTGAGCCGGTCCCCCCTCATGACCCTGGTTATAATTCCGTGCACCGGTGTTAGCCACAAAATCATCAGCTTTGCGCTTACCGTTACCGCCCTGATTGGCCGGGTTGTGCTGCTGTCCTCTCATACCGCTACTCTTCTTTCCCTTTGCCGATCGTTCATCCTCGGAGTCGGGATCCTTGGTACTATCAGAGTCAGCATACTTGACAAGAGCCGCCATGAGGTCACCCATGTCACTGCAATGACGTTTAAGCCGCCCAAGCTTCTGCTTGAGTGGAAGGAAACGACAATTCTTCTCCAACATTAAAACCGCTGAGCCAACGTTGATATTATCTGAAGAATGTATGATGGTCGAGACCTGGCGCACCGAGCTAGTTGTTGACTCGCCCTCAGCTTGAACACAAGAAACTAAATCCATGATTGACATAGGCTGCTTGCATGTATCTTTGAAATTTTGGATAAAACGGGCCTTCAGCTCTGCCCATGACCCAATGGAGTTGGCGGGCAGCCCTTTCAACCAAGTGCGAGCCGTCCCTTCCAGCATCATGGTGAAATACTTAGCATATGCAGCTTCGCTAACATCCAGCATCTCCAAAGCCATCTCATAACTCTCCACCCAAGCCTCTGGGGGCTGATCCGCTGTGTAATTAGGCACCTTACGAGGGCCCTTGAAATCCTTGGGCAAACGCTCATTTCGCAGAGTCGTCGTTAAACATGGCACACCCCAAGCTCTAGAAGTCACACCTGCCTCCACTGAAGTTGTCGGGTAAACCGGCGCGTGCTGATGAGCCGCTAGTTGAGCTGCCAGCTCGGCCTCCCGGCGCGCTATGCCCTGGTCCACCAAATTATGTGCCTCGGCACCATTGCGTGTTGGGTCATGCCCACGAGGCTGGCTACGGCGCTGCTTAGTACTCGAAACTACTTGCGAGTCAATGTGCCTACTATAGCCCTGGCTTGGACGAGGAGTCGAATGAATCCGGTCACGACTATAAGAATAAACCTGCTGCTGTACTAGCGCTGTTTGAAGAAGCTCCTTGGCCCTTTGGGTTTCAACCGCCGTTGGAGTCTCGCCCTTGACTGGCAAAGCCGCCAATCACGTACCTGCAGCAATCATATTGTCCAAAGGGGTGGAATAATGACCCGCCGGCATCACCACGTGCTGAGGTGGGGTATTATTCACATGCGGAGAGCCTGTTACGTGCGGCTGAACCGGCGCTCCACCCCTTGGCGCTTCAGCCATCTGGTTTATCACCGGCTGGTTACTAGTCCCTGCTCCCTACGTGTTGAAGAGGTTCCTCAACTCATAAACCAAAGGCAGACGACCCCGGTGCTTTCTCCTCAAGACTTCGTTTGAAGCTTTCTGATCCACCGTGAGCCGGTATGAATCTGCTTGAATTCACTGTGCTTGAGCGCTCAAAACGGCCCGCTCTGCAGTCATACTAGAATTCTCCGCCGCCAGCTCTACCTTGGCTTGCGCTATCTCATCGCAGCTTAGCCACATCCACCTTATGCTACTCCTAGTTGTTCGGGGTTACCTCCACCTCCATCAGAGTTGCCAGAGCCTCCAACAAAACTGTTAAAACTTGATCCGGTGGGCGTGCTGATCCGCCAGCACCCGCTGCCATTACCGCCGCTGCGCTGGAAGTCATAGCCGCAACGGCTGTTGAACCAAGAACCGGCTGGGTGCCAGCCATGAAAATCACCACCCTGTTCAGCAGCTCATAGGGGTCTGGAATATTGTCACCATCAGAACAGCCCCCAAGCCATCCATCTTGTAGTTGATACATTGAGCCGGCCTCGCCCGTTGACGATTCACTATTAGAGTAGATGGCCGTCTCACCGCCAGACACAGAGCCCTCCAATTCAGCCCCTTGGATAAATCAAACAAAGGCACGCTTCACGGCGGGTTGAACCCGGGCGGGTCGTGCACGCTGAGCCGTCTCGATGATGTCCGTGCAGATGTCCGGCTCACGGCCCGGTTCATCAATCTTGTCGATGAAGACATGGATTCCGCCAAAAGGGACCCGGTACCCGTACTCAATTGATCCGGCCTCGGGGCCCCAGCCTGCGTCGTCGATGTAGAGCTTGCTGCGACGACTCTTGGTCATCCGGCCCACAGGTATCCCTTGATCCCTTCAAAGCTGCCCTTCAAGAACTCAAAACCACCATGCGCAGGCCCCATGGTGGGCGCCAACTGTCGTGGAATTGTCACGGCAGATGTCCTAGTGGAAGGACTTAGTTTTGGAGCCATTGCGACGTAGTTAGCTTAAAGGGGTTAAAACGGGACAAAGGACATGAGGAGTTTATACTAGTTCGGCCCCTTACGGTGAAGGTAAAATCCTAATCCAGTTTGAGGCGGTATTGCTAGGGTTTCGATTACCACGGAGCGAATACGCTTAACCTGGCTTTCGATCTGTTGTTTCTTTCCCTAAGCCGCTGCCGGGTCATCCCGTTATATACATGGGTTGACGCCCCGCGGCTTACAGAGTCCCGGCCGGCTCATGCAAACGTGTCCGGCCCAGTGACTTATCTTACATGCCTTACAATACAAGTCACGTATACATGGCTGTTTACACTTACGGGCTTTAAGCCACCTTTGGACTTTGGGCCTTTTAACAAACCTACTACATGAACCGCCATCTTCAACAGATTCATGGGCTTGGTTTATGAACCGCCATTAGGATAACCTGGCCCCTCCTGGCCGGGTCATATCCAATAGTCATATCCCCAACAAGATCCAATCTAGACACCATCTCGGATGGGGTTCACCACCTCCATTGGTGCCTCCCCGATGATGCGTGAGTAGTTCTTTGTAGACCTTCAGGTCCATAGTTAGTAGCTAGATGGCTTCATCTCTCTCTCTCATGATTCTCGATACAATGGTATCTTGGAGATCCATATGATGTAACTCTTTTTGAGGTGTGTTTGTTGGGATCGATGAACTTTGAGCTTATGATCAGATCTGTCTTTTCATATCCATGAAAGTATTTGAGTTTCTTTGATCTCTTTTATGCATGATCTCTTATAGCCTCGTATTTCTTCTCCGATATTTGGGTTTTGTTTTGCCAACTTGATCTATTCATCTTGCAATGGGAAGAGGTGCTTTGTAGTGGGTTCGATCTTACGGTGCTTGATCCCAGTGACAGAAGGGGAACCAACACATATGTATCATTGCTACTAAGGATAAAACAATGGGGTCTATCTCTACATAGATAGATCTTGTCTACATCATGTCATTGTTCTTATTGCATTACTCCATTTCTCCATGAACTTAATACACTAGATGCATGCTGGATAGCGGTCGATGTGTGGAGTAATAGTAGTAGATGCAGGCAGGAGTCAGTCTACTAATCTTGGACTTGATGACTATATAATGATCATTGCCTGGATATTTTCATGAGTATTTGAAGTTCTATCAATTGCCCAACAGTAATTTGTTCACCCACCGCTTTGCTATTTTTCTCAAGAGAAGCCACTAGTGAAATCTACGGGCCCCGGGTCTCTTTCTCATATTATTTGCCTTTGCGATCTACTTTTATTTGCTTTTATTTTCAGATCTATTAATCCAAAAATAAAAAAATACTTTGATGCACTTTATTTTATTCGCAATCTATTTATTCAATCTATTACAACCTTTTTCCCATCACGCACCAATTTCTGGCACCGTTACCCGAAAGGGATTCACAACCCCTTTAACACGTCGGGTTGCGAGGATTTTTTATCTGTGTACAGGGGTTGTTTACATTGTGGTGCTTGGTTCTCCTACTGGTTCGATAACCTTTGGTTTCATATCTGAGGGAAATACCTACCGCCGTTGTGCTGCATCATCCCTTCCTCTTTGGGGAAATACCGACATAGCTTCAAGCGACATCACACCACAAGTAACTTCCATGACTACGCGTCCACATGGTGGCTTCATACACCTTTGAAGAACCAACACATGAGTTGGCCCAAGACGAATAGAGCTATGCGGCGAGAGTTTTTTCCTTCCACCTACATGAAACATCTTCAACGCTAATTGGAGAACACCATACAAGGATCCAACTCCCTCAACAAGTACTTCAAGGAGATGAAGAAAGCCTTGCTACGAGCCGGCGTGGACGACTCAGAGTGAACAACGACATATCCAAGACTATCTTCCATGAGAACTACAAGTCCCTCGACGACCTCTACATTGGTGCTCTCAAGGCAAAACAAGAACATACGAAGGCCAATGCTTCCTCGCCCCAAGCTCACTTCCCAACGACCAAGCTCCACGACAACGAGCATGAGGGTAGTACCACCAAGATGCCCAAGCCCGATGAGCTCCAAGACGACGCTCCCAAGTTCAACTTCACCACCATCCCTCTTTGTGGCATTGACGATGCCGAGTCTACCACGACTCTTTTTGAAGATAGCGCGGCAACGACTACGACTACGGAGCCTCTCAAGGAACATACTTTGGAGGCGAGCGACATGGTGACGAGCAAGGATGATGCTTCCATCTTTGGAGGCGAGAGTGGTGATGTGCCATCTTCGGCCTTCATCCATGGCGACGGTGATGAGATGGTTGAGCATGGGATTTTCCCTTCAACCATGGCAATGTGTGACGACTTGAGTGACTTGTGACACCATATTGAGAGTGAGGGCGAGTCCACCACTAGCCCCATATTTGATGAGTTGCTCCAATTCCCATGTGAGGAGAGCCACAACCCCCACCACTTGAGTGAGATGAGTGACTCCACCATATGTGACTTTGAGTGCACCTACTTTGAGGGAGTGAGTGAGCCACCACATAGAGAGAGTGTGATAGTTGATAGGTCATGTGAGGACATTTTGAACTCTAACGACTTAACCTCTACCTCTATTGTGTCTTCTCAGTTGGTGCTAGGTCCCAACGCGCCGATACTCAATGACTTTGTCCTTCCTTTGGACAAGATGATGGCCATGGAGGAATATGATGCACCCCCTCCCCCCCACACACACATGGTTCCAGCAACATGAAGATGATGACCATGACTTGGTCTTTACCACCTCCACCTACAACACTTGAGTGGAATGAGAAAGGTAACATAGGTGAAGATGATTCTCTTGTCCCACTAGTGGACTATCTTGACATTGATTGCTTGCATGATGTTGATCCCCCTATTGCCATGCTTCATGCTAGTATAATTTACCCATTTATGATGAGTTTGATGATTGCCATGTGGAGTCTATTAGTTGTGATGCCATGTTGCATAGGATTTCTTGTGATAATTCTGTTGGTCACATCATGTTTGACAATCCACTTGACTTGTCATATGCTATGCATGAGATCAACCAGATGTTATATTTGCAATCTCATCGTAGTGACTATGCATATGCTATTAAAATAAACCCAATTTGCACTTATGGCATAGATGACAAGCCCATGGTTATTGGCATTTGTTTCTCTTGTGATGATATTGATATGATCCCTTTGCATCATTTCAATCATATGCCATGCCATGACCACCTAGCTTCGGACATGCATTGTTTTGGATGTTGTCCATTTTATCCATATGATGTTTCCGATATTGCTCATGAGGGGACCCTCATAGTTTCCTCGTACATGTTAGGAGATTTTGTCTCATCCCATCCATTGCGTGATCCCAATAATTGTGTGCACAATATTCTCCCCATGAATGAAAATGATATTGATGTGCCATATATTTGTATGCTCAATTTGTGTCCCCATCGTGTTATGCATAACAACTATCTTTCATGATGGATGACATGTTCCTATGCCATGCATCAAATTTCTTTGAGTGATGCGTATCTTGTGCAAACTCACACGTGCACATACACATCATGATGGATGATGTGTACATTTACCACGCACACACTTTCTTTGGTTTGTGTCTCTTTTGTGTAGGTACCCATGAATACTTGTCAACCTCACAATCCCATGAGTAGACGAAACAAGCTCTAGAGAGCAACGATGACTTGGGATCACGTGGATTGTCTTTCACACCGTTCCCATTGTGCAAAAACTTCGCGCATTTCTTCTACATGGACCTCACATGGTTATGGGTTATTATCCATTACATATTCTATGCATATCTTGCCATGATCACTTTGCATGATATTCTCATTCATACGCCTTTGCCATGCATTTGTGACCCATGCTTCGCATTACACATGATGATTGATTCTAGTACTTATATGTGTATTTGCAAGCTTGGTGGAGATATTGCTTGTTATTGCCATGTTCCACTTATGACCCAAAACTATGATGATACTTTGACCATGATTTGCTTCTATGCTTGCGATATGTCATGTGCATTTCCTATGCCTACTATTTAATTACATGACATGATGCCCATGATATCTTCTAGTATGTTGCATCTTTGCACTATAAACTTGCACAACTTGATTACTATGATTGCTTGCTTTGTTGCATTACCAATGATTCATACTTGCTCATTTCATGCGGTTGATGACAATCATTGCCATGCTTTGCACATGATTGCTTTTATTTCTTGTCATATATCTCCATATGTTGCCTCTCTCATGCTAGATGATTTGCCATGTATTGAGTGCAACAATGATTTTAGTCTTTCTAATGAGATTGCCGCCATAGCATTCTCGCATATATTTGGAGATTTTGACATATTTCTTGTGAAGCATGCTTGTCCTACCTCTTTTCTGTTGGGAAACGTTGCATGCAAAACAAAAAAGTCTATGGACACGCAAGATTTATCAAGGAGATGCATAGAAACGAGAGGGGAGAGTGTGTCTATGTACCCTCATAGACCGTAAGCGGAAGTGTTTTGTAACGTGGTTGATGTAGTCGAACTTCTTCTTGATCCAACTGACCGAGTACCGAACGCACGACACCTCCGCGTTCAGCACACATTTCGCTCGGTGACGTCCTCGCCCTCTTGATCCAGCAAGATGGTGAAGTAGTGGATGAGTTCAGACAGCACGCTGGTGTGGTGACGGTGATGGTGAAGCTACTATACAGGGCTTTGCCTAAGCACTACGAAAATATGACCGAGGGTGTCAAACGTGGAGGGGGCACCGCACACGACTAAGCAATTGTTATGGTTGAAGGAAATATGCCCTAGAGGCAATAATAAAGTTGTTATTTATATTTCCTTATATCAAGATAAATTTTTATTATTCATGCTAGAATTGTATTGACCAGAAACATAATACATGTGTGAATACATAGACAAACAGAGTGTCACTAGTATGCCTCTACTTGACTAGCTCGTTAATCAAATATGGTTATGTTTCCTAACCATAGACATGAGTTGTCAATTGATAAACGGGATCACATCATTAGGAGAATGATGTGATTGACTTAACCCATTCCGTTAGCTTAGCACTTGATCGTTTTAGTTTACTGCTATTGCTTTCTTCATGACTTATACATGTTCCTATGACTATGAGATTATACAACTCCTGATTACCGGAGGAACACTTTGTGTGCTACCAAACATCACAACATAATTGCGTGATTATAAAGGTGCTCTACAGGTGTCTCCGACGGTACTTGTTGAGTTGGCATAGATCAACATTAGGATTTGTCACTCCGATTATCGAAGAGGTATCTCTGGGCCCTCTTGGTAAATGCACATCACTATAAGCCTTGCAAGCAATGTGACTAATGAGTTAGTTACGGGATGATGCATTGCGGAACGAGTAAAGAGACTTGACGGTAACGAGATTGAACTAGGTATTGAGATACTGATGATCTAATATTGGGCAAGCAACATACCGATGACAAAGGGAACAACGTATGTTGTTATGCGGTTTCACCGATAAAGATCTTCGTAGAATATGTAGGAACCAATATGAGCATCCAGGTTCCACTATTGGTTATTGAACGGAGACGTGTCTCGGTCATGTCTACATAGTTCTCGAACCCGTAGGGTCCGCACGCTTAAAGTTCTGTGACGATCGGTATTATGAGTTTTTGTGTTTTGGTGTACCAAAGGTAGTTCGGAGTCCCGAATATGATCACGGACATGACGAGGAGTCTCGAAATGGTCGAGGCGTAAAGATCGATATATTGGACGACTATGTTCGGACACCGGAAGTGTTTCGGGAGGTTTCGGACATATACCGGAGAACCGAGGGGTTACCGGAACCCCCTGGGGAGTATATTGGGCCTAATGGGACTTAGTGGGAGAAGAGGAGGGGTGGCCAGGGCAGCCGCGTGCCCCCTCCCCCTCTAGTCTGAATTGGACAAGGAGGTGGGCGGTGCCCCCCCCCTTTCCTTCTCTCCTTCTCTCCCTTCCTTCTCGTCTCCTACTCCTACTTGGAAGGGGGAGTCCTACTCCCGGTGGGAGTAGGACTCCTCATGGGGCGCGCCATAGGAGGTCGGCCCCCTACCCCTCCTCCAAACATTTATATAAAGGGAGGGGGTGTCGTGGTTCTAAGTCTGACAGTAGAATGGGGGTAGGAATGTAGAGGCAAGATCCTAGCTATGGAGGAGTTGTACACGCGAGTTTTACGAGTTCAGGCCCTTCTCGGAGGAAGTAACAGCCCTACGTCTCGGAGCCTGGAGGTGGTCGACTGGATTATATGTGTGTGAGTTACAGGGGGTGCGAACCCTTGTCCTAGAGCAGGGGTGGCTTATATAGAGTGCGCCAGGACCCCAGCTCCCCTCTGTTACACAGGGTTCAATGTTTATAAAGAGAGAGCGTTACAGGTAACGTCTGTAATAAAGTGCTACAAATGATCATTAAATATACAAGTAAATGCCCGACCATTGCTGTGCAGAACGGCTTTAGGTGTTCTTGTACGTCGAGTGGTCTTTTACATGGTCGAGTGACTCGAAGAAGAAGTAGTCTCCGAGTTAATGGTGGGTCGAGTGGATTGCACTCGACGCCTTTATTTGGTCCACCTTGTTTACTCTTGAACTTCTTTGCTTCTAAGACAAGGACCTTAGGTAGGACATATAGGTCAGGCCTATTACCCTACTCCAGGTCTATGTCCTCATCATTAGCCCCCGAATGGATTGAGGTCCGAGTGAAAAGAAGGTTGAAGTTGATCTTGCCTTGACTCTTGCCTTTCTCAAGAATTCATCTCTGAATGGAGGCCAGTGTTGGAACTTTTGGCTTCATTTCAGTCGCATTGATCGATTCAGCAATTACCGATTGGTTTTTATAACGTTGCTTGTCAAGTGTCATCTTTGATGCAAAATCTTTGGCGTAATCAGTTGCCAAGGATCCCGGATTTCGCGGGATTCGAAATTTCGGTAGGAGTGCGCCGGACGGAACGTGTCATGGTAAGCGGAGTGGATAGACAGGGTGTTTCGATTTCTGCGCCACCTTTTTCGCCACGTATCCCATGCGTGACTGTTTGAGAGATTTGACAGGATCGCCCGGACCCACGCGTCAGCCACTCAGAAGTGGGCCTTTAAAAGCGGCAAGACCAAGGCGTCCGCACTGTGCGTGCCCATTCTCCTTCTTCTTCCTCTTGCTCCTTCACCCCATCCGGCTTCTCCACTCTCGATGCCACCGCTCTCGCCGCCATGGGGAAGGAGAGAACGGCGGCGCTGGAACATGCGAAGAAGGCGACGGGGACGGCGAAAAGCAGGAAGACGAATCGGGGGTCTTCATCGCGCCCGGCGCTGCCGTCGGGTTGGATCCAGGGAGATTGGATCCGATCTTCGCTTCGACAGGAGGACTTGGACGATATTGCCGAGTTAGGGCTGATCGTCCACGAGTCTGCGCGGCTGCCGGAGGGGGAAACGGAGCCGCAGCCGCGACCGGGCGAATGCGTTCTGCTCGCCACCCATGTCGACCGCGGCTTCTCGCTTCCTCCACACCCCTTCTTTCGGGGTTTCTTGAATTTCTTTGGGGCCCCACTCCATCATTTTACTCCCAACACCATCACGTATCTTGCCGCGTTTGTATCCATGTGCGAGAATTTCCTAGGGTGTCGACCGCACTGGGGTCTTTTCAAGCACATCTTTACCATCCGCTCCCAAACAGTGAAGAAAGTGAACTCGAATGACGAGAAAACCCATGTTATCCAGATGTGTGGGGGTCTGGGTATTCAGAAGAGGAAAAGAAGTTATTTTCCCTCGATGACTCTTCCGGAGTCGGTCAGGGGCTGGCAGTCAACCTGGTTCTACTGCCAGGACATTGTGACGCTAGGCCAGTCGACTGGACTTCCCCCTTTCTCTTTTGATCATGTTCAAACTCCATCTTCGTTGAAAGTGACTGCCGCGGAGAAGGGGGAGACAGGCATGCTCGTCGAGAGAGTGGTTCAGTTGATCAACCAAGGTGTCACTAGCATGGATCTACTAGAGGTGTTCCTCAGTCGGCGCATCCAACCACTCCAAGCTCGTGACCACTCCATGTGGATGTACTCCAGGGCTGGTGATACTGCTCGGGTTCATCCGGAGGAGGTGGAGGCCAAAACAGTGGCTGAGTGGCTGGGGGGTATCACCGGGAACAAGGACAACCCCAGGGGCGCCAGGAGAGTCAACCCTTTCAGCGACAGAAACCAACCAGACAAGGTTTGGCCATTTCAACTAAGCTTTTAGACGTGTTTTCCAACTGTTTGTTGATCTGACTGACTTGCAGTCGGCTCCTTGTTTTGTAGATTTACACGAAGATGTATTCAATGCCCAATGGTGAACAAGCTCTGGAGCAAAACCAAGAGGGCGAGGACAGTGCGGAGGAGAGTGGTGAGTGGGAGTCACCAGTCGACAATGATGAAGATGAGAGCGATGAGTCGGGCAAGGAGGAAGTAGCTGACTCACCGCCTCGTTCTAAACATCAATCCAAGCAGCACCATGATCCCATGGGCAGGCGTGTAAAGCTGTGGCGTCGAGTGCTCCATCTCAAAAATGCGCTCGGTCTCCGACTCCAGAATTGGCTGAGAAGGTCACCAAGCAGCCCAAGGTCAATCCTTTGAAGGCTCGGAAGACCTTGCCTAGAATAGCATGATAAGCGCACTGAAAATCCACAACTTCAAATGTCAACTTTTCTTTGCGGTAATTCTTGGAATCACCGAAAACTACATCAAGGGCGATCCTGTTGCTTCTGGGTAAATGTTCTTCCTGTATTTTCTTGTTCCACCGACTTTTTTGTTCTGGCCGAGTGGATGATGAACCTTTACAGCCCGACCTCAACTGTGACTGACATGGACATTGACAAGAATCCGGTCGACGAGGAAAACAACGACGCGGCTACCTCCAAAGCCAGTAAGTTTGCCCGATTCGAATTTATTTGGATGACTAGATTGTTTGTCAGCCATCCGTACAACTTTCTCTGTTTATTGCAGTTCCACAGGACGTTGTTGTGCTCCCGGATGATGAAGAAGAAGTATCGCTGAGGGGGAGGAGGAGGAAAGACAAGGAACTGGCCGGGAAAGCGCCTAAGGTCCAGGTTCTTCAGTCGACCGTGACGTCTGGGGCGGCAGTCGAGCAATCAACAGATCTGGCTCGAACCAACCTCACCTTCGCTGTCCCGCTATCGACTAGTTGTCCATCAGGACCAGCTGCTCAGACTCCTGTTGCACCAATACAAGTATACAACTCCACGCTTCAGATCCTGTAGCTGCTTCGATTGCTCTGCCAGCATCACTTTTTACCGTGTATCAGACTCCGGATGACCCATCGACTGCTGCCAAGGAAGCACTTCTTCAGTTAAATCTTGTGATGGGGCAAATGAAAGTGGTGCATGAGGCCAGCCAGGTGGCCTTCAACGCCGGAGCTGCTCTCCAAACCAATGTCCAGGTTAGTTGGTCATATTTCTCGTCTGATCACCCACTGGGGTGTGGCCATTTTGAAATTGTATAAGTCACTTTGAGTCGACTCAAGCTGAATCTTTGAACTAGTGGGGGCACTCTGAGTGCACTCACTGGGTGTAGTCCCCGAGACCATAGTTGATCGCGGGCAGTCGACTATGGTCTGAGAATCTGAACTTTCTTTTTTACAACTCGCGCTGGGCGGACCATGCCGAGTGGAATTAAAACCGGTGGGGGCACGCTAAGTGCACCCACTGGGTGTAGTCCCCGAGACCATAGTTGACTGCGGGCAGTCGACTGTGGTCTGAGAATCTGAACCTCTCTTCTTTTTTTATTCGATGGTAGTCTTGGAGTAGCTGTCGCAGTGATGTCTTTCATTTCAGTCGACTGACAAGTCTTATGTGTTGGCCGCAGAAATCTTGTGATCTCGGTGCTCAACTCTCTACACTGAACCAGCAACAAATCAGCCTCAACCTTGATCTGGAACTGGCCAAAAAGAATCTCAAGACTGCTCGCGATGAAGTAGCTGCCATGGGAGGTAACCGATCATGAACTGTTTATCTCACTGTTGCTGGCACTTTTCCTTTCCGTTTTTTTAACCGAGTGACTCCACTCGAGCAGATGTACGTAGTGAAAACCGTCAACTCCAAGCCCGTCTGAAGAATGTTATTTCTTTAGAGAAAATGAAGCAGGCTTTGGAGAAGAAGGATCTGGATCTTGCTGCTGCACAGAAGGAAGCGCGAGAGAAAACTGCGCTTGCCGACAAGAAGCTTGCTTCGGTCGACAAGCTAGAAGAAGAGAATTCCAAACTGAAGACTGTGTTTCTGATGCCAATCGGGAGGTCGAGCGACTGAAGAAGGACAAGGACAAGCTGACTGACGAGCTTGGGAGCCTCAAAGTTAAGAAGGGCGAGTTGGAGTCTTATCTGGGCCAGCTTGCTGCAAAGCTGGTCTTAAACCTTGAAGGTACTGATGGTTGACTGACTTGTTTCTGTCGACTGTCAAGTCTAATTATATCGTCGACTCACCATTCACTCGACTGTGCAGAGTTTTGTCAAGACTTTGAAGCGGAAACTGGGCGGGTCGAGACGGGTCTTGACCCCATAAACTGTCCAGTCAAGGATGATGTTGCGATGAATGTGCTGCGGTTGGAATCTCGCATGGACAGCGCGGTTACTTATCTTGCCCGCCTGAAAGCGGCGATGACTCGGGTTGATGCTGAACTCTGGCCTCAGGCGGAACTGTCCCAAGATCTCGAGTCCCTGATGGCTCGACTGAATCAAATCCCTGACCGAGTGCAAGAATGGAAGAAGTCATCCGCTCGCTGTGGCGCTGATGTCGCGTTGTCCCTGGTCCGAGTGCACTGCAAAGACGTCAAAGAAGACAAGCTGGCGGAACTCAAGGTTGCTAACACCAAGAGACACACTTTCCAGTCCTTCATGGACACTTTCCTTGAAGCCACCACTCGTATTGCAGACAACATAGACCTTGACAGTTTCTGCGACCCAGCCAGTCCTTCTCCTGACGCGTGACCGAAAAACATTATGCTCCACCTTTATTTGCCTCGGAATGCCGAGTGATTGTGTAACCGTTAAACTCCTTCGGGCTTGATGCTCGAATACTTTTGATCCGTCGTCTGGAATTTTTAGGATCTATCTGAACTTGGTTTATTTCTGAATATGCTTGTATTTGCCTTCGCGTGGAATTTGCTCTTTGAGATGTAGCCCTGAAGTGGAGACTTCAATCGACCCGCGCCTCATCGTCCCTGCGGATAGGGATGGAGCACACGTTGTATTTATGGCGTAGCTCGGAGAAGAAGGTCACGGTCGACCTGCACCTCGTCGCCCTTGCAAATAGGGATGGAGCGTACGTTGTACTTGTGGCGCAGCTCCTAAGGAGAAGGTTGTAGTCGACCTGCACCTCGTCGTCCTTGCAGATAAGGACGGAGCGCACGTTGTATTTGTGGCGCAGCTCCAAAGGAGAAGGTTGTAATCGACCTGCACCTCGTTGTCCTTGCGGATGGTGATGGAGCGCATGTTGTATTTGTGGCGCAGTTCCGAAGGAGAAGGTTGTAGTCGACCTGCACCTCGTCGTCCTTGCGAATAAGGACGGACTTTAAACCTTAGGCGAGTATTGGACTGCAGCTAAGCCTCCGAGTGGGAGGGTTGCTCACCACTCGGTAGGATTTTACAAACTTAGGTGAGTACTGGACTGCAGCTAAGCCCCCGAGTGGGAGGGTTGCTCACCACTCAGTAGGATTTTTTAACCTTAGGCGAGTACTGGACTGCAGCTAAGCCTCTGAGTGAGAGGGTTGCTCACCACTCGGTAGGATTTTACAAACTAGGCGAGTACTGGACTGCAGCTAAGCCCCCGAGTGGGAGGGTTGCTCATCACTCGGTAGGATTTTTTAACCTTAGGCGAGTACTCGACTGCAGCTAAGCCCCGAGTGGGAGGGTTGCTCACCACTCGGTAGGATTTTAAAACTTAGGCGAGTACTGGACTGCAGCTAAGCCCCGAGTGGGAGGGTTGCTCACCACTCGGCAGGATTTTTTAAACTTAGGCGAGTACTGGACTGCAGCTAAGCCCCGAGTGGGAGGGTTGCTCACCACTCGGTAGGATTTTACAAACTTAGGCGAGTACTGGACTGCAGCTAAGCCCCCGAGTGGGAGGGTTGCTCACCACTCGGTAGGATTTTACAAACTTAGGCGAGTACTGGACTGCAGCTAAGCCCCCGAGTGGGAGGGTTGCTCACCACTCGGTAGGATTTTTTAAACTTAGGCGAGTACTGGACTGCAGCTAAGCCCCCGAGTGGGAGGGTTGCTCACCACTCGGTAGGATTTTACAAACTTAGGCGAGTACTGGACTGCAGCTACAGCCCCGAGTGGGAGGGTTGCTCACCACTCGGTAGGATTTTTACAAACTTAGGCGAGTACTGGACTGCAGCTAAGCCCCCGAGTGGGAGGGTTGCTCACCACTCGGTAGGATTTTTAAACTTAGGCGAGTACTGGACTGCAGCTAAGCCCCCGAGTGGGAGGCTTGCTCACCACTCGGTAGGATTTTAAACTTAGGCGAGTACTGGACTGCAGCTAAGCCCCCGAGTGGGAGGCTTGCTCACCACTCGTAGGATTTTACAAACTTAGGCGAGTACTGGACCGCAGCTAAGCCCCCGAGTGGGAGGCTTGCTCACCACTCAGTAGGATTTTACAAACTTAGGCGAGTACTGGACTGCAGCTAAGCCCCCGAGTGGGAGGGTTGCTCACCACTCGGTAGGATTTTTTTAAACTTAGGCGAAACGGATTCGCAGCTAAGCCTCCGAGTGGGAGGCTTGCTCACCACTCGGTAGGATTTTCTTTTAAACTTAGGCGAAACGGATTCGCAGCTAAGTCACCCACTGGGGGATTTCAGACGCAAATAAAAGCAACAACAATCGTTTAAGAGGACTGTAAAGCTCTTGTCTTTGATTAGAAAATTACAAAGGTATTTCTTATTACATTTTATTCGAATGAGTACTTAAGTGTAAAAGGGGCGGAGCAACTCCGCATTCCAAGCCCGTGGCTCGTCCTTCTTATGCTCGACATTGTAAAGGTGGTATGCTCCGTTGTGGAGCACTCTGGTGGCAATGAAGGGGCCTTCCCAAGCAGGAGCGAGCTTGTGTGGTTTCTGCTGATCCACTCGAAGAACCAAGTCTCCCTCTTGAAAGGCTCGACCTTTCACATTTCTGGCGTGGAATCGACGCAAGTCTTGCTGATAAATGGTCGACCGGATCAAGGCCATCTCTCTTTCCTCCTCTAGGAGGTCGACTGCGTCCTGCCGAGCTTGTTCTGCTTCATCTTCAGAGAAGAGCTCGACTCGTGGTGCATTATGAAGCAAGTCACTCGGTAGAACAGCTTCAGCTCCATAGACCAAGAAGAATGGAGTTCGGCCAGTCGACCGATTGGGAGTTGTCCTCAATCCCCAAAGAACTGATGGAAGTTCATCAACCCAGGCGCCCGCTGCATGCTTGAGGTCTCGCATCAGTCGGGGTTTCAATCCTTTGAGAATCAGGCCATTTGCTCTCTCTGCTTGTCCATTCGACTGGGGATGGGCGACTGAAGCATAGTCGACTCGTGTGCCTTGGGAGGCGCAGAAGGCTCTGAACTCATCTGAATCGAAGTTCGATCCATTGTCAGTGATGATGCTGTGTGGAACTCCGTATCTGAACGTCAATTCTCTGATGAAGCTGACGGCAGTACTAGCTTCCAGATTCTTGATAGGCTTGGCTTCAATCCACTTGGTAAACTTGTCGACTGCTACAAGCACGTGAGTGAAGCCGCTCCTACCAGTCCTCAGCGGTCCAACCATATCTAATCCCCAAACAGCAAAGGGCCAGACGAGTGGAATGGTCTTTAGGGCTGACGCAGGTTTGTGGGACATATTGGAGTAAAACTGGCAGCCTTCACATCTGTCGACTATATCTTTCGCCATTTCATTTGCTCGTGGCCAATAAAATCCAGCTCGGTATGCTTTAGCCACAATGGTCCTAGAGGACGCATGGTGGCCACAGGTCCCCGAGTGGATGTCGTTGAGGATCGCTAGACCTTCTTCCGGGGTTATGCATTTCTGGCTGACTCCGGTTACACTTTCCCTGAACAGCTGTCCTCTTATCACAGTAAAGGCTTTGGATCGACGGACGATCTGTCGAGCCTCTTCTTCATCCTCTGGGAGTTCCTTCCTAAGGATATACGCAATGTACGGCACTGTCCAGTCGGGAGTAATAACCAAAATATCCATGATTAGGTCGACCACGGCTGGAATCTCGACTTCAGTCGGATCGGTGGCACTCTTTGGCTGTGGGGGCTCTTCAGTGAAGGGATCTTCTTGAACTGAAGGTGCATGAATATGCTCCAGGAACACATTACTGGGAATGGCTTCTCTCTTGGAGCCTATCTTTGCTAAATCATCGGCTGCTTGATTTTTCAGTCGGGGTATATGATGGAGCTCTAACCCCTCAAACTTCTTTTCCAACTTCCTCACCGCGTTGCAGTAGCCAGTCATGGCTGGGCTTCTGACGTCCCACTCCTTCATCACTTGATTGACTACCAAATCTGAGTCGCCATAGACCATGAGGCGACGGACGCCGAGTGAGATGGCCATACGTAACCCATACAAGAGTGCTTCATATTCTGCTTCGTTATTGGAGGAATCAAAGTGAATCTGGAGGACATATCTGAGCTTGTCTCCTCGGGGGGATACCAGTACCACCCCAGCACCGGAACCATTCAGCATCTTGGAACCATCAAAGAACATGGTCCAGTGCTCCGAGTGAACTTGAGTCGGCAGTTGCTGTTCGATCCACTCGGCGAGGAAATCCGCTATTGCTTGGGACTTGATAGCTTTCTTTGCCTCGAACTTGATATCTAAGGGAAGGAGTTCAATCGCCCACTTTGCCACTCGACCAGTTGCATCTCTGTTGTTCAGAATCTCTGATAATGGAGCGTCGCTGACGACTGTAATGGAGTGGTCAGAGAAGTAATGTGCAACCTTCTTCGTGGTCATATAAATCCCATAAACAAGCTTCTGATAATGTGGATATCTTTGCTTTGATGGAGTCAAAACTTCAGAGACATAGTATACTGGGCGCTGAACTTTGTAAGCTTTTCCTTCTTCTTCCCGCTCGACCGTAAGTACTGTACTGACGACTTGTCCAGTGGCTGCAATGTAAAGCAGTAAAGGCTCTTTGCTGATTGGAGCAGCAAGCACCGGCTGGGTGGAAAGCAGGGCTTTAAGCTCTGCAAATGCTGCATCAGCTTCAGGAGTCCACTCGAACTTATCTGACTTCTTCATCAGTCGGTAAAGAGGCAGTGCCTTTTCACCGAGGCGAGAAATGAATCGACTTAGGGCGGCCAAACAACCAGTAAGCTTCTGGACATCATGCACACGCACAGGGCGTTTCATCCGGAGTATGGCACCCACTTTCTCTGGGTTAGCGTCGATCCCTCGTTCGGAAACGAGAAAACCGAGTAATTTTCCGCCTGGAACTCCAAACGTGCACTTTGATGGATTAAGCTTGATATCATACCTTCTGAGGTTGGCAAAGGTTTCAGCAAGGTCAGCCAGTAGGTCGGAACCTTTACGTGACTTGACCACAATGTCATCCATGTATGCTTCCACATTCCGACTGATCTGAGTGAGTAAACACTTCTGAATCATCCGCATGAATGTGGCTCCAGCGTTCTTCAAGCCGAATGGCATAGTGACATAACAGAAGCACCCAAATGGGGTGATGAAAGCTGTTTTTATCTCATCGGGTCCATACAGACGGATCTGATGATACCCGGAATAAGCGTCCAAAAAGGACAAACGCTCACACCCCGCAGTCGAGTCGACTATTTGGTCGATGCGAGGGAGAGGAAAGTGATCTTTCGGGCAGGCCCGATTGATATGTTTGAAGTCAATGCACATGCGAAGTGAGTCGTCCTTCTTTGGGACCATGACAACATTAGCTAACCACTCGGAGTGGTAAATCTCTCGATAAACTCAGCTGCTAGAAGTTGAGCCACTTCTTCACCGATTGCCTTTCTCTTCTGTACGGCGGACTGTCGAAGATGCTCTTTGACTGGTTTCACTTTTGGGTCGAATCGCAAATGATGCTCAGCCAGTCCCCTGGGAATACCTGGCATGTCAGAAGGTTTCCATGCAAAGATGTCCCAGTTCTCACGGAGGAACTGGATGAGCGCTTTTTCCTATTTGGAGTCGAGTGTTGTTGAAATGTGAGTTGGAGCAGCATTGGGATCCGTTTGGTGAATATGAATCGGCTTCGTTTCACCAGACGACTGGAATGCTGAATCTGTGGCAGGCCTCTTAGCTCGCAACAGATCACTCGGATCTGCATTTTTTTGATACTCCTGCAATTCCACTACTGCCATCTGTGCATCGGTGATCTTTGAGCCCTTCTGGAAGCACTCTTCTGTCTTCTTTCGATTGCCAGTGATAGTGATCACCCCTTTAGGACCAGGCATCTTCAATTTGAGGTACACGTAACATGGCCGAGCCATAAAACGTGCATAAGCTGGACTGCCCGGAATAGCATGATAAGCGCTCTGGAAATCCACAACTTCAAATGTCAACTTTTCTTTGCGGTAATTCTTGGAATCACCGAAAACTACATCAAGG
Source organism: Triticum aestivum (assembly GCF_018294505.1). Classification (NCBI taxonomy): domain Eukaryota; kingdom Viridiplantae; phylum Streptophyta; class Magnoliopsida; order Poales; family Poaceae; genus Triticum; species Triticum aestivum. Next base: position 118,176,634 of record NC_057794.1, on the reverse strand, counting down.
GTGATTTGGCCGAGTGACGCAGCCTTCTTGCCAGGAATAACTCCATGGAAACTCATATTGCTTTCACTGAGTCTGGACATAGGAATGCCCATTCCTTTCAACATTTATGTAGTATATTCAGACCACTGCCACCATCCATCAAAACCTTAGTCAATCGAGTGCCTTCGACTACTGGGTCGACTACTGGGTGATCGGACTGGTCGAATGTAATGGTAGTCTGAGACCACTTCAAATAACTGGGTGCCACTGGAGCGACCATGTTCACTTCTCTGTTGATGACTTCCAGTCGACTCTTACTCTCAACATCAGCGAAAATCATCAGAGTGGAATTGACGTGGGGGTAACCATCATCGTCCTCTTCCTCATCCTCAACTTTGTCCGCTTCCTTCTCCTTTTCCTTGGGTTGTTTCTCTCGGAATTGCTAGATTAGGAGTCGACACTGTCGAGTGGTATGCTTTGGGTAAATGAAATTACCATCTTCATCTTTCTTGGTGTGAATGTGGCATGGTAAATCTAGCACATCATTTCCATCTTGATCTTTTACTTTCTTGGGGTTCCACCGTCCTTTGGGTTTCCCTTTGAACTTTCCTTGAGTCACGGCTAAGGCTTCTCCAGGAGCAGCTGGCTCGGCTTTGCGCTTCTGCTTCCGACTGGAGTTCCCTCCTCCGGTTTCGTGGGCGACTATTTTGTGCTTGCCACTCCGGAGTCGGTCTTCCTCTTCACCATTGGCGTATTTGGTGGTAATCTCCATCATCCGAGTCAGAGTCATATCTCCTGTCCGACCGAATTTCATATTCAATTCCCGATACTTAACGCCTTCTTTGAAGGCACAAATTGCTTGGTGATCCGACACATTCTCCACTCTATGGTGTAATGTGATCCATCTCTGGATATAATCTCTCAGAGTTTCATTCGGTTTCTGAACGCAACACTGTAATTCTGTCAGCCCTGCTGGCCGTTTGCAAGTACCTTCAAATGTTCTGACAAATACTCGGGCAAGATCTTCCCAAGTATAAATACTACCAGGTGCTAACTGATTCAGCCACGCTCTGGCCGAGCCCTCTAACATCAAAGGGAGATGCTTCATGGAAACTTCATCGTTGTCACCACCAATCTGTACAGCCACTCGGTAATCCTCAAGCCAAGTGTCAGGCTTGGACTCACCAGTGAACTTACTGACTCCAGTCGCCAACCTGAAGTTGGGAGGAATCACCGCAGCCCTGATGGCTCTGCTGAAGCACTCTGGACCTGAGACATGCACTCTGCTGCTGGATGGAAAATCTCTGTCGTGGCCTTCTCTGTGAGCTCTGTTTCTGTCGACCAGACCCTGAACGAGAATAGATCTCGCATCAAAGCCCGGTTCCCTGGGGTCGACTGGAATCCTTCGCCCACCACTGTGAGGACGTCTGTGATCATGTTGACGAGGCACGTATGACCCACTCCTTGGGGAATGCGTGGGCACTCGACGACGATCATCATGATCGAGTTGGTGATCATACTGATCGCGGTTTCTGTACTAATCTCGCCGGTCCCCACGTCCCTCACGCCTCGGGGGCGATCTCGGGCTGTGAGCCGACTGGACTGTGTCTGCAACCACGGATCTGCTATGGATCTTATTCCGCGACTGAGATACTGTTGTATTCTGCTCTCCCGCTGCTCGGAGCAAAGCCCGGATCTGCACCAAACCTCGACCAGCTTCTGGCTGGGAAGGTCGAATTGACTTTGCTATTCGGGCCGCAGCTGTGAGATTCTAGATCGGAGTTCGGTATACTTGAGTCAGAGGCGGAAAAAGTTGGCGTCAACTGGACTCGGGGATACACTGTCGAGCACGCTCGTCGAGTGCGCGCTGGAGGTTCTCCAGTCGAGTGCGCTCAGCTAAGTTGGCCAGGCGCGCCTTCTCCAAGGCCTGGGCCTCAGGGGTTTCTCCAACGATAGGAGTGTGAAGAGCATCCATGTTCTGGCAGCGAAGTTCTTCCCTCCGCTGCGAAGAGAGGGGTTTGAGGCGGTACTCTTCGTGAGCACGCGACGGATCGACGCCCCCATCGCCTATATCTTCACGGGTGAAGCCAGGAGGACTGTGTAGTCCATTGACCATCAAAACTTCCGCCGCGGGGTCGCTACTTTCGCACTCGGATGCAGTCTCTACGGAGCCAGTCGAACAGGCCGTAGAGAGTCTCGTCGGGCTCGATTGCCATGACTTGGGGGTGGCCGACTGGCGAGCCACCGCATGCCTCACCCACCGCTGAAGCCTCAATCGACCGGAACATTTGCTCCGGCGGGCTGCAGGGAGGGAGGTCAGCATAGGAGTCGACCGATACTGAGTCGACGGCTGCCGTAGGAGGACGCCACGGACGCACGCACGAAAGTGCGTTGCCCCACGGACGGGGAGCGCCTCGACGTCGAGTGGCGCTTCTTGGAGCCAACTGGAGTCGTCGGCGACGAATACGAGCGCGCCGAGACGGATCTCGCGGCCCTCGTCCAAACCTCCGCCTGAAACCATGTTGATGGGGATTGTTAAAACGCAACTTCTCCAACAAGTCGCTAAGACACCTGCCCCAAGGTGGGCGCCAACTGTCGTGGTTCTAAGTCTGACAGTAGAATGGGGGGTAGGAATGTAGAGGCAAGATCCTAGCTATGGAGGAGTTGTATATGCGAGTTTTACGAGTTCAGGCCCTTCTCGGAGGAAGTAACAGCCCTACGTCTCGGAGCCCGGAGGCGGTCGACTGGATTATATGTGTGTGAGTTACAGGGGGTGCGAACCCTTGTCCTAGAGGAGGGGGTGGCTTATATAGAGTGCACCAGGACCCCAGCTCCCCTCAGTTACATAGGGTTCAATGTTCATAAAGAGAGAGCGTTACAGGTAACGTCTATAATAAAGTGCTACAAATGATCATTAAATATACGAGTAAATGCCCGACCGTTGCTGTGCAGAACGGCTTTATATCTTCTTGTACGTCGAGTGGTCTTTTACATGGTCGAGTGGTTGAATAGTTGAGTGACTCGAAGAAGAAGTAGTCTCTGAGTTAATGGTGGGTCGAGTGGATTGCACTCGACGCCTTTATTGGGTCCACCTTGTTTACTCTTGAACTTCTTTGCTTCTAAGACAAGGACCTTAGGTAGGACGTATAGGTCAGGCCTATTACCCTACCCCAGGTCTATGTCCTCATCAGGGGGCACCCCTTGGAGACACAACAACTGATCATTGATCTCTTAGCCGTGTGCGGTGCCCCCCTCCACCATAATCCACCTCCGTCATATCGTAGCGGTGCTTAGGCAAAGCCCTGCGTCAGTAGCTTCATCAACACCGTCACCACACCGTCGTGCTGGGAACGTGAGTTCACGGGACATCACCGAGCTGAACGTGTGCTGAATGCGGAGGTACCGTATGTTCGGTACTGATGATTGGTTGATCGTGAAGACATACGACTACATCAACCGCATTGTCATAACGCTTCTGCTTACGGTCTACAAGGGTACGTAGACGACACTCTCCCCTCTCGTTGCTATGCATCGCCATGATCATGTGTGTGCGTAGAATTTTTTTTGAAATTACTACGTTCCCCAACAGTGGCATCCGAGCCAGGTTTATGCGTAGATGTTATATGCACGAGTAGAACACAAGTGAGTTGTGGGCGATACAAGTCATACTGCTTACCAGCATGTCATACTTTGGTTCGGGGGTATTGTTGGATGAAGCGGCCCGGACCGACATTACGCGTACGCTTACGCGAGACTAGTTCTACTGAGGTGCTTTGCACACAGGTGGCTGGCGGGTGTCAGTTTCTCCAACTTTAGTTGAACTGAGTGTGACTACGTCCGGTCCTTGTTGAAGGTTAAAACAACACTAACTTGACGAACTATCATTGTGGTTTTGATGCGTAGTTAAGAACGGTTCTTGCTTAGCCCGTAGCAGCCACGTAAACTTGCAACAACAAAGTAGAGGACGTCTAACTTGTTTTTGCAGGGCATGTTGTGATGTGATATGGTTAAGGCATGATGCTATATTTTATTGTATGAGATGATCATGTTTTGTAACGGAGTTATCGGCAACTGGCAGGAGCCATATGGTTGTTGCTTTATTGTATGAAATGCAATCGACATATAATTGCTTTACTTTATCACTAAGCGGTAGCGATAGTTGTAAAAGCAATAGTTGGCGAGACGACAACGATGCTACGCTGGAGATCAAGGTGTCGCGCCGGTGGCGATGGTGATCATGACGGTGCTTTGGAGATGGAGATCAAAGGCACAATATGATGATGGCCATATCATATCACTTATATTGATTGCATGTGATGTTTATCCTTTATGCATCTTATTCTGCTTTGATTGACGGTAGCATTATAAGATGATCTCTCACTAAAAATTTCAAGGTACAAGTGTTCTCCCAGAGTATGCACCGTTGCAAAAGTTCGTCGTGCCGAGACACCACGTGATGATCGGGTGTGATAAGCTCAACGTTCTTATACAACGGGTGCAAGCCAGTTTTGCACACGCAGAATACTCGGGTTAAACTTGACGAGCCTAGCATATATAGATATGGCCTCGGAACACTGAGACCGAAAGGTCGAGCATGAATCATATAGTAGATATGATCAACATAGTGATGTTCACCATTGAAAACTACTCCATTTCACATGATGATCGGTCATGGTTTAGTTGTTATGGATCACGTGATCACTTAGATGATTAGAGGGATGTCTATCTAAGTGGGAGTTCTTAAGTAATATGATTAATTGAACTTAAATTTATCATGAACTTAGTACCTGATAGTATTTTGCTTGTCTATGTTGATTGTAGATAGATGGCCCGTGTTGTTGTACCGTTGAATTTTAATGCGTTCCTTGAGAAAGCAAAGTTGAAAGATGATGGTAGCAATTACACGGACTGGGTCCATAACTTGAGGATTATCCTCATTGCTGCACAGAAGAATTACGTCCTGGAAGCACCGCTAGGTGCCAGGCCTGCTGCTGGAGCAACACCAGATGTTATGAACGTCTGGTAGAGCAAAGCTGATGACTACTCGATAGTTTAGTGTGTCATGCTTTACGGCTTAGAATCGGGACTTCAACGACGTTTTGAACGACATGGAGCATATGAGATGTTCCAGGAGTTGAAGTTAATATTTCAAGCAAATGCCCGAATTGAGAGATATGAAGTCTCCAATAAATTGAACTTTAATTTATCATGAACTTAGATTATTAGAGGACTTAGATGATTAAATTGAACTTTAATTTATCATGAACTTAGTCCTGATAGTATTTGCATATCTATGTTGTAGATCAATAGCTTGCGATGTAGCTTCCCATTTATTTTTTTATATGTTCCTAGAGAAAATAAAGTTGAAAGATGTTAGTAGCAATGATGCGGATTGGATCCGTGATCTGAGGATTATCCTCATTGCTGCACAGAAGAATTATGTTCTTAATGCACCGCTAGGTGACGGACCTATTGCAGGAGCAGATACAGACGTTATGAACGTTTGACAAAGCTCGGTATGATGACTACTTGATAGTTTAGTGCACCATGCTTTACGGCTTAGAACCGGGACGTCAAAAACGTTTTGAATGCCACGGAGCATATAAGATGTTCCAAAATCTAAAATTGGTATTTCAGACTCATGCCCGAGTCGAGAGGTATGAGACCTCTGACAAGTACTTTGCCTACAAGATGGAGGAGAATAGCTCAACCAGTGAGCATGTGCTCAGATGGTCTAAGTACTACAATCACTTGATCAAGTGGGAGTTAATCTTCCAGATAAGATAGTGACTGACAAAGTTCTCTAGTCACTATCACCAAGTTATTAGAACTTCGTGATGAACTATAAAATGCAAGGGATAACGGAAACGATTCCCAAGCTCTTCATGAAGCTGAAATCGATGAAGGTAGAAATCAAGAAAAGCATCAAGTGTTGATGGTTGACAAGACCACTAGTTTCAAGTAAAAGGGCAAGGGAAAGAAAGGGAACTTCAAGAATAATTGCAAGCAAGTTTCCACTCCCATGAAGAAGCCCAAAGCTAGACCCAAGCCTGAAACTGAGTGCTTCTACTGCAAAGGAAATGGTCACTGGAAGTGGAACTGCACTAGATACTTGGCGGATAAGAAGGATGGCAAAGTGAACAAAGGTATATTTGATATACATGTTATTGATGTGTACTTTACTAGTGTTTATAGCAAACCCCTCGGTATTTGATACTGGTTCAGTTGCTAAAAGTAGTAACACGAAACGGGAGTTGCAAAATAAACATAGACTAGTTAAGGGCGAGGTGATGATGTGAGTTGGAAGTGATTCCAAGGTTGATAAGATCACCATCACACACTCCCTTTACCTTCGGTATTAGTGTTAAACCTAAAATAAATGTTATTTGGTGTTTGTGTAAAGCATAATATGATTGGATCATGTTTATTTCAATACGGTTATTCATTTAAGTCAAGGATAATTGTTATTCTGTTTACATGAATAAAACCTTCTGAGGTCATACACCCAAGGTGAATGGTTTATTGAATCTCGATCGTAGTGATACACATATTCATAATATTGAAGCCAAAAGATGCAAAGTTAATAATGATAGTGCAACTTATTTGTGGCACTGCCGTTTAGGTCATATTGGTGTAAAGCGCATGAAGAAAATCCATGCTGATGGGCTTTTGGAATCACTTGATTATGAATCAGTTGATGCTTGCGAACCATGCCTCATGGGCAAGATGACTAAGACTCCATTCTCCGAAACAATGGAGCGAGCAACATACTTGTTGGAAATAATACATACTGATGTATGCAGTCCGATGAATGTTGAGGCTCGCGGTAGGTATCGTTATTTTCTGACCTTCACAGATGATTTGAGCAGATATGGGTATATCTACTTGATGAAACATAAGTCTGAAACATTTGAAAAGTTCAAAGAATTTTAGAGTGAAGTGGAAAATCATCGTAATAAGAAAATAAAGTTTCTACGATCTGATCGTGGAGGAGAATATTTGAGTTACGAGTTTGGTCTTCATTTGAAGCAATGCGGAATAGTTTCACAACTCACGCCACCTGGAACACCACAGCGTAATGGTGTGTCCGGACGTCGTAATCACACTTTACTAGATATGGTGCAATCTATGATGTCTCTTACTGATTTACCGCTATCGTTTTGGGGTTATGCATTAGAGACAGATACATTCACATTAAATAGGGCACCATCTAAATCCGTTGAGATGACACCGTATGAACTATGGTTTGGCATGAAACCAAAGCTGTCATTTCTTAAAGTTTGGGGTTGCGATGCTTATGTGAAAAAGTTTCAAACTAATAAGCTCGAACCCAAATCGGAGTACTGCGTCTTCATAGGATACCCAAAAGAAACTGTTGGGTACACCTTCTATCACAGATCCGAAGGCAAGATATTCATTGTTGATCCTTTCTAGAGAAGAAGTTTCTCTCAAAACAAGTGAGTGGGAGGAATGTAGAACTTGATAAGGTAATTGTACCTTCTCCCGAGTTGGAAAGTAGTTCATCACAAAAATCGATTCTAGTGATATCTACACCAATTAGTGAGGAAGCTAATGGTGATGATCATGAAACTTCAGATCAAGTTACTACCGAATCTTGTGGGACAACCAGAGAATGGTCTGCACCAGAGTGGTACGGTAATCCTTTCTGGAAGTCATGTTACTAGACCATGACGAACCTACGAACTATGAGGAAGCGATGATGAGCCCAGATTCCGCGAAATTGCTTGAGGCCATGAAATCTGAGATTGGATCCATGTATGAGAACAAAGTATGGACTTTGATTGACTTGCCCGATGATCGATGAGTCATTAAGAATAAATGGATCTTCAAGAGGAAGACAAACATTGATAGTAGTGTTACTATCTACAAAGCTCGAATTGTCGCAAAAATGTTTTCGACAAGTTCAAGGTGTTGACTACGATGAGATTTTCTCACTCGTATCGATGCTTAAAAGTGTGTCCGAATCATGTTAGTAGTTGCCGCATTTTATGAAATCTGGCAAATGGATGTCAAAACTGCATTCCCTAATGGATTTCTCAAAGAAGAGTCGTATATGATGCAACCAGAAGGTTTTGTCAATCCTAATGGTGCTAACAAAGTGAGCAAGCTCCAGCGATCAATCTATGGACTGGTGCAAGCATCTCGGAGTTGGAATATATACTTTGATAAAGTGATCAAAGCATATGGTTTTATACAGACTTGCGGTGAAGCCTGTATTTACAAGAAAGTGAGTGGGAGCACTACAACATTTCTGATAAGTATATATGAATGACATATTGTTGATCGGAAATAATGTAGAATTTTCTGGAAAGCATAAAGGAGTGTTTGAAAGGAGTTTTTCAAAGAAAGACCTCGGTGAAGCTACTTACATACTGAGCATCGAGATCTATAGAGATAGATCAAGACGCTTGATATATTTTCAATGAGTACATACCTTGACAAGATTTTGAAGTAGTTCAAAATGGAACAGTCAAAGAAGGAGTTTCTTGCATGTGTTGCAAGGTGTGAAGTTGAGTAAAGACTCAAAACCCGACCACGGCAGAAAATAGAAAAAGTCATTCCCTATGCCTCAGTCATAGGTTCTATAAAGTATGTCATGTTGTGTACCAGACCTGTTGTGTACCTCACCATAAGTTTGGCAAGAGGGTACAATAGTGATCCAGGAGTGAATCACTGGACAGCGGTCAAAAATATCCTTAGTGGAATAAGGAAATGTTTCTCGGTTATGGAGGTGACAAAGAGTTCGTCGTAAAGAGTTACGTCGATGCAAGCTTTGACAACTATCTGGATGACTCTAAGTCTCGATCTAGATACATATTGAAAGTGGGAGCAATTAGCTAGAGTAGCTCCATGCAAAGCATTGTAGACATAGAAAATTTGCAAAATACATACGGCTCTGAATGTGGCAGACCCATTTACTAAATTTCTCTCACAAGCAAAATATGATCACTCTTTGGGTGTTAATCACATAGTGATGTGAACTAGATTATCGACTCTAGTAAACCCTTTGGGTGTTAGTCACATGGAGATGTGAACTAATCATATAAAGATGTGAACTATTGGTGTTAAATCACATGACGATGTGAACTAGATTATTGACTCTAGTGCAAGTGGGAGACTAAAGGAAATATGCCCTAGAGGCAATAATAAAGTTGTTATTTATATTTCCTTATATCATGATAAATGTTTATTATTCATGCTAGAATTGTATTAACCGGAAACATAATACATGTGTGAATACATAGACAAACAGAGTGTCACTAGTATGCCTCTACTTGACTAGCTCGTTACTCAAAGATGGTTATGTTTCCTAACCATAGACATGAGTTGTCATTTGATAAACGGGATCACATCATTAGGAGAATGATGTGATTGACTTGACCCATTCCATTAGCTTAGCACTTGATCGTTTTAGTTTACTGCTATTGCTTTCTTGATGACTTATACATGTTCCTATGACTATGAGATTATGCAACTCCCGATTACCGGAGGAACACTTTGTGTGCTACCAAACGTCACAACGTAACTAGGTGATTATAAAGGTGCTCTACAGGTGTCTCTGATGGTACTTGTTGAGTTGGCATAGATCAAGATTAGGATTTGTCACTCCGATTATTGGAGAGGTATCTCTGGGGCCCTCTCGGTAAATGCACATCACTATAAGCCTTGCAAGCAATGGGACTAATGAGTTAGTTACGGGATGATGCATTGCGGAACGAGTAAAGAGACTTGCCGGTAACGAGATTGAACTAGGTATTGAGATACCGATGATCTAATCTCGGGCAAGTAACATACCATGACAAAGGAATAACGCATGTTCTTATTGCGGTTTGACCGATAAAGATCTTCGTAGAATATGTAGGAACCAATATGAGCATCCAGGTTCCGCTATTGGTTAATCTCCCACAACTAACTCCTGAGTCACTTCACTTGCAAGGCTTCTTATGATGTGTATTATCGAGAGGGCCCAGAGATACCTCTTCGATACTCGGAGTGACAAATCCTAATCTTGATCTATGCCAACTTAACAAACACCTTCGGAGATACCTGTAGAGCATCTTTACGATCACGCAGTTACATTGTGACGTTTGATATCACACAAGGTATTCCTCCGGTATCCAGGAGTTGCATAATCTCATAGTCGAAGGAATATGTATTTGACATTAAGAAAGCAATAGAAATAAACTGAACAATCAATATGCTAAGCTAACGGATGGGTCTTGTCCATCACATCATTCTCCTAATGATGTGATCCTATTATCAAATGACAACACATGTCTATGGTTAGGAAACCTTAACCCTCTTTGATCAACGAGCTAGTCTAGTATAGGCTTACTAGGGACACGGTATTTGTTTATGTATTCACACATGTATTTAAGTTTTCGATCAATACAATTCTAGCATGAATAATAAACCTTTATCATGAATAAGGAAATATAAAATGACATTTTTATTATTGCCTCTAGGGCATATTTCCTTCATTTGCACCATATGCCTAGTGACATGAATATACAAATTCTTGAATCATATTGTTCATGCACTTTTGCTTCTATTGGATATGTGCAAGAGAAGAGAACCAGCATGCTGGATGATGTGTTTATCTACCATGTGCATACATTATTTTATTTTATTTGTGCTTGTGTAGGATCATTCTTTGTGTTGACTTCCACTTCACGTGAGTTGACCATTCGAGCTCTTGAGAGCGAACCACCTTCGATCACGATGCTTCCACATCGTACTTGCTTGTGCTTCGGCATTGTGAAGGATGCACAAGGACATGCTTTCAATGTGATATCCTTCTCTTTTGAGAACCCCCAAACCATGCGCATGGATATTATGGATCATACTTCATGTGTTGCTTGCACCTTGACATATTGCACACATGCTAGATATCTTTCTTCGACTTATCATTGCCACATTGCCATGCCTCATGACATATATACCTTCTATGTTGCATCCAACTTGTTGCCTACTTGCTCCTATCATATGCTTGGTTGCAATAATGTCATCACTTCACATATTCCATGTCCTATTGATTGCTACATGCTTGCCTTGATTGCCTCACACATGATGAACAATTGCTCTTTCTATTGTGTTGAGTGCCACACTATCTTCACTACACCATATGCACATTATACTTGGATTGTCTTGCCCCATGTGTTTAGACACTTCATTTTATTTGGTGTTTTGAATGACTCATATGCTTACCATAGACCATTTTTTGAGCGATTTATGCATGACTGCTATGACCATGAGGTAGATGCTTATTCTCTTGTCACACATATTTTCATCACTACCTCACATTTACATGTTTGTCTCCATGATGACCTTGATTGTGCTCAATTCATATGCTTACATGCCATGTCACAATCCTTTGTCACACCATATGCTATGCTTGATGACGACACTTGTTGGGTGAATCGCCATTTGAATGCTTGGTTTTGCACTAACGCTAACCACATTTCTTTTTCCAAGTGTTTGTTGTCTTTGCTCCTTTTGAGGGAATCACGAGACGGTACGACAATGGAGAGTGTCCCTTTCGAGCCTCAAGATGACGAGTACTTAGTGATCGTCTACTTCTACACGACGAGCCGTCTCTTTCCCATGGTGATTTGGTTTTCGATCCGAGGTCAGGTCTTTCCGAAGGGGTAGGGGATGACGCGGAGCATCCTACGGACATCACCATGTCAAGAGTCCGTTTGGCAAGTGACACATGTGACGTCTACTTAACATACACAAAGGTGAAATCATCTCCTTTACACATGCTCACTTGACCCCTTAGAGGATGGTATACTACTTGACCCTCCATCGTGCATGCATAGGTATTGTCGAAGCTTCACGAATGTCGAGGGGGAGTGTAAGCGCCAAGGAACGACTACACCGTCCACGAGGGAAGCGTGGAAGAGAAGACGGGAGAAAGGAGAAGAAGACGGAGCGGCTGCTGGAGCCAGGCCGGACATCCGGATCTCCGTCCGGATCATTCGGCTCCGCTGGATCATCCGGACCCTCTCCCGAATCGTCCGGCTACGACGGCAGGAAGACACCCGAAGGCCTCGCGTGAAGCCGAATCATCCGGACCCCCTCCCGGATCATCCGGAAGATGCCCGGACCGTCCGGACAGTCCCAAATGTCCGGTTGTTCCCTGTAGCAACGACCTAGCAGGATCATCTAGATGGACACTCGGCTCATTTGGATGATGCCCGGATCATCCGGCCTTTGCCTGCATGCATGTTTCAGGCTGAGGCCCATGTACCCATTCCGCCCCCTCACTTACCCCTTCGTGGCCTAGATTATAAATAGACTTCCTCCTCCACATTTTTAGGGTTAGCAAAGTGATAGCTCGTTTGATAGAGAGCTTTGCTCCTTGTACCACTCTACTCTTGAGAGAGAGAGAGAGTACCACTCCCATGGAGTTCAAGACCTCCATGTAAGCATGTGAGAAGATCCCTAGTGGATTCAAGGCCCCTCATGTGAAGATCCGTCTAGGGTTCAAGGCGTCCTCTTGGAGATGAACTTTACCGTGTATCTTTCCCCTTGTTGTTCATGTACCTTGTGGAACTTGTGTGTTTGATTGTCTAGTGGATGTGTGATTGGACTTGTTCTAGAGTGTTCCTCTCGTGATTTCCCTCGTGTTTTTCCTCGTGTTCTTCGGGGGATCCCCTCCAAATCATGAAAGACTGGCCCCTAGGGTTCCACCCTACATCAAAAGCACCTCTCCCGTTGAAGATAAACCAATCTAGTTGGCCAAACCAAACGGATAGACCAGAGAGAAATACTAAGCTATAACAATCACACATAATAAAGTTTAGAAAAGTGTCAATTACTTTCAATGAATAATCTTATCATAAACTCACAATTCATCGGATCCCAACAAACGCACCACAAAATATTACATCGAATTGATCTCCAAAGAGAACATTGTATTGAAGGCCAGAGAGAGAGAGAGAGCCATCTAGCTAATCACTATGGACCCATAGGTCCTGTGGGAACTATTCGCACATCATCGGAGGTGCAGCAAGGTTCATGCAGAAGCCCTCCGTGATCGATTCCCCCTGCAGCAGAGTACCGGCGAAGGCCTCCAGATGGGGCTGCGAAACAACAAAGACTTGCGACGGTGGAAAAGTTGTTTCGTTGGTGCATCTGGGTTTTTTCCAATATTTGGAAATTTATAGCACTTGAGTTAAGTCAGACGGAGCCATGAGGGGCCCACAAGACAACAGGGCGTGCCTCGTAGGTATTCTAGTCCTCCCCCGAAGCCTCTAGGGTCTCTTTTGGTTCAGAAAAAATCATCAAAAAGTTTCATCATGTTTGGACTCTGTTTGGTATTTTCCGTAAAACCAAAAAACAAGCAGAAAACAGCACCCGACGCTAGCCTCCATCGGCGCTCTCACTACATGATCTATTTGGCAATACCGCAACGCCGTTATCTTTGACAAGATCACACCGTCATCCTCCACCCTTATCAACGTGATCAAGGACGAGGCTTGCTCCTGGGCTAACATCGGAGCCAAAGGATTAAGACTAGTTATCCATGTAACCCGATCGTGCACTCTTGGGGCTGACCACCCCCTTTTCTTCTGCTCATCGGGTGCCCTGACCACGCCAATATATGTACATGGCTAGGCATTGCCCTATATTTGCTTTCCCTATCAATGCAATGATATGCTCTCATACGTATTCGCAAAAAAATGCGGTGAACCTCAACACCTGAGCCACATGAATGGGAGGGGAATAGTTTGCAACCTACTATCTGACCAATACGGCAAGGTAGAGAAGGGAGGCGCTTGGGGATAAAATGTCCACAAATGTTCGGCGGTCCGGTCACTTAGTCATCCAACATGGCTCACGAAATTCGTTCGGACCAGTCCGGGCATTTGAAATCCCACAAACTAGCCCCAAATCAAGGGGATGTTTAGTAAAGTTCGGAGGTCGGCCATGTCAGACTCCAACACCCTCGGTCCACCCAAAAAAACCTTAGTTGGAGTCCTTGTTTTTTCTATTTGATCCTCCTCATGTTCGTTATATCCGGGCTTTCGGAGACCAACGTCATATACCAACTTGTCGTTTCCCTAAAATTGTATTCTGGAGACATGAAGTTCTAGTTTCTCAGAAACTCTGCCATTTTCCCTAAAAATATTTCAAAAGCCCCAATAAATCCCCCTATCTCTCCCAATATCTAGGGGAATTCTCCCAATACTTGCCACGTCAGTCAGCATGTCGCCACCATTGCCCACCATGCCACCTTCATGCAACTGTCGCATATGCAAGGTTCGGTATTCGGGGAGGTATTGTGGAGGATCTAGGAAAGTACTCCCTCCCTTCTAGTTTGTAGGGCATATCTCAAAACATTTGATTTCTCATTTTGCAAGCCTCGTTTATTTCTCCCATTCACATTTTTTAGATTTCAAGGTGGATTAAATCGTTGCATGCAATGATTAAGAGAAAATTCGCCAATGCATGTAAAAGTTCTTGGTCATTTATTGATCACGCATGCATGCATTGCAATTAATACATTGGTAAACATACACAATTTCTTGAGAAAAATGAGCTCATTAAGTGAATCTTTTTTGAAAACTAAAAAAATTATTACAACACTCACCATCTATCTTGGTTGGTGATATTTTTGAATTGAGCCATATAAACCGAAAGGGAGGGATCTAAACCTGCAAACCCAAATAAAATTATTGAGAAAGCCATGATAACCATTGGGGGGGGGGGGGGGGGGGGGGGGGGCTTTTTGGAGACCTATTGGGGATGCTCTGACAGAAATAAGCTCCTAGGAGTAGCTGCTGAATTGACAATGACATGAACCATATCTATTTACCAAGTTACTAAACTCCTTAGGGATGCTGGGCCGTAGTAGCTCGGGACCTTGGGGGTCGTTGGTGGGAGCCATTTCTAAGAGTGTGTTTCCTCCTCGAGGAGGTATGAGCCTACTAGCAAGTAATCATGGTGTTTGTATGGGGCTAATATGAACACTATCAGTGACCACCAACGTTGTGATGTGTTACAACATCACGTCGACTCACCCAACAACTCTCTCCACCCACCAAGTAAGACCATACCGACAAAAAGAACTAACACAAGCATAATTAAATGTTAGCCCAACCCGGCTCAGACACATAACGAGCCGTCGTCTGACAACCATGAAACACACTGTTGAAATATATTGCCCGTCTCTCTCTATCGGTTCGGACTTTTGGATGAGTTGGCTAGAGTATGAATTCAATATGGTATCAGAGTCAGCAGGTCTTGAGTTCAAGACCATGCCAACGCAGTATTAAAAAAGATTCTACGTCCTACATAAATCCATATATTATCCGCCTCTCTTTATCAATCCGGACTTTTGGATGAGTTGGTTGGAGCATAAATTCAATGCACACATAACTTTGTCTACCGAGCGGGGCCTGTCAGTGAGAAGGGTAGATGACCGGTCGCCGCTATGCTCAGGAAAACGATTCAGACTGCATGCCAAATTATCCCTTTTTAGAAACGTTGGCATGTCCCGCAGAAACGGGAAGAAAATTTTCACTAAATGAAGTTTTTTGGAACTCCATGATGCTCTAAAGTTGCCACTTCCCGTGATTTGTAGGAAGCAATTACATAGAATGGTATTGACCAGTCCATTTTCTCGGTACTGACAACAGTGAAATAACTCCTCAAAGGTAGGAGGTATACAGACTTGGCAACCTAAGCTTTAGTGAGCATCAACCTTCAGCGTCTGGGCGATCTCATGCAGGAGGTCCTCTGCACTTCTTTTCTTTGTTTTGGTGCGGAGCTGTCCACTCCTGGTACTTGCGCAAGCTGCCGGTGAAATCGGTGAACAGCGCGTCGACTCTGATCTCTCTGAGCCAGTACTCATATTCAGCATAAGGGTCTTGATGGAAGTTGAAGTGCAGGTATGAGTTCTCATTTCTGAATGTGTATGGATGCACCTGGAACGCCACCATGATTCAGCAAGGTACTGTCATCTAAGACCTTGCATATGATAACAGAGAGAAACGTGTGTTGCTCACCTGAAGATTCAGAGCATGTGCCCGTGCCACAAGATCGGTTGCAGGGCCTAAAAGGTTATTCTCTGGGGGGATAATTGTATCCTTCCATGGCCCAATCCCAATTACATACTTGCTTATGAATGCGAGATAGCCGTTCGAAGTTATCTCATAGTATGACTGCAGATTACAAATCGTCTTTGAAAACTAGGAGTTTTCGGGTGACGAACTTGACAGAAAAAAAAGTAGTGCTTACTGCTGATCTTACCTGATTGGTATCTTGAGTTGGAACTGTGGTTTCGTCTATTAGAAGTAGTTTTGGAGCATTTGTGATGTTTGAGATGTAAATTAGTGAGGTTGGAGCAAAGGATTGGATGAATAGCGGCTTCTTGAGCCAATCTTCGGACATATATTTGCCTTTGTAGCCATACTTGAGAAGCGTCTCGACAAACTTGTCCTCAAACTTCTTGCCACCTGACCACTTGACCTGCATGTTTATTCAAAAATCATATTGTGGAAGAATATTCAAGAAATCAGTAGACATTAAAGTTGGTTCATTTCTTAAGTAAACAATGTGTTCCAAGGAGTTTGTCAGGTTGAAATCACCTACATGCTGGTTGATGAAAATAGGATTCTTGATCTCTGGGTATATTCCGACCACCCTGTCAGCATGAAGTGCAATCAAGATAAACTCATCAAATGTAAGAATATTGTACTTCCCTGCAATATAGTAGGAGAACATTATTAGCAGTAGCAAAGAAACAAGAGTTATGTATTTAAAGGGACATTAAATAGTACTCCCTCCTATCCAAAATAAGTACCGCAGTTTTGAACTGGGGTTAGTTCAAAACTGCGACACTTATTATGAATCGAAGGTAATAACTAAAAATGTATAAGGCATCCGAATTACACACGACTGAGACTAATATGATTTTATTTCATTGTTGATGGCAAACATGAGAGTCATATTTAAGGGCAGTAAAATGCATTTAGAAAAATAAGAAAGCAAGAAATAGACAAGACAAAAAGTAATACCATTATACTGTTGATCCCTGAAACTGAAGCGCTGTTTCACCCTCAGTGATTTCAGTTCTCTTAGTGTAAAATCCACTGGAAGCAAGAAGAACTCCAAAAGTCAGAAGTAGATTCTCGACCAAAAAATGTTAGAAATAGCAAGTTAGCAACAAAAGAAGCTTAAGATACAGTTTCACATACCGGTAAACCAACCAGTCATATTTACTCCCTGGACTTCATAGGTTCTCTTCCTGCCAACGAACTCGGTACGGTTAGCGATGTCGGTCGTGTCATCCAGTGTTACATCATGAAAACATATCAGATGACCGTCCTCTGATGCAAGTATATCAGTCTCTATGAAGTCTGCACCTTCCTCGATAGCCCTCTGCCATAAACAATACACAAATATATTCAGGTTCGGTTTAAAAAAATAAAAAATCAGGCTTGCATTAACATATTGGATTTCAGTCTTCAGAGAATCTCCACCAGATTAAAAAACAGGCTAACAATCTGGACATGACATGATCTTCGGGATATTCTTCAGCATACACCTCTTTTCATCATGGTTGGGCATGTGAATGTGCTGTCCTAAAATTATACTATAGTCTTCTCGGGCACTGAAGACTATTAGGTTCAATACGCAATACTCCCTCTGTCCGGAATTACTTGTCACATAAATGGATGTATATAGACGTATTTTTAGTTCTAGATACATCCATTTATGTGACAAGTAATTCGAAAATGGAGGAAGTACAGTTGAATTTGACGTGCCACTAAAATATACTACCATCTGAATCCGATGCAACATAGAAGGAAGGGCAAGTAATTGAGGAGTAAATTGCTGGTTACCAAATATGCGGCAGCTGTCTCTTCGGGTATTTCGCCATTGGAACCCCTGTGGGCAATGTTGTAAGGCCTGGATGTCTGTAGTGGCTGCTTCTTGTGGTTTACATCCAGCTGACCGTGGCGACGGGCGGCTGGGTTGGCATCGGATCCTCCAATGGTTAGAAGCACAAGGACAATGACGGAGGCGTGCCCTGTCAGAGAATGCATTCAGTTCACAGGATCTTGAAACTAAGCAACTACTCAAGATTCTGACGAACCGATTCGATACAAATTTCATCTTTGCCATATGAAGTTGCGCTACTCCGAGATTCAAAATAGCAAGATCATCAAATTCAGATCAAGTCGAGCTTTTGTGGGGGGAAACACATACATGGGCGCTAACTTACATCAAATCGATGCATTATTCAGAGAGAGAGAGAGAGAGAAAAGCCATGGTATGGCACTTACAGAGGGAATCCATGGTGCTTCTGCTGCCTCCCTCCTTGCTTCCTTCTCCTCCTTACAAGCGTAGCCTCCTCCTCCGCCTATCGGAGTCAGAGTCAGAGAAGCTTTTAAGAAGCGGCGGCCTGGCGCGGAATATTCCTTTGAGAGCGACACACCCAAAAAAGTCTTGTAAGTGGCGACGCTATTTGGATTTGGATTTGGACATGGCGTGAGCTGCTACCCCTGCATTTCTTTCTGCTGCTTCTTTGATTTTCGGAGGGGAATGAAGTCGATTGGAGTCGGGACTCCACTGGACAAACACGGTGACTCTGGCTGCCCCGTACCTATCGCAGAGTCGTCGTCCGTCGCCCGGTACAGCAGGGTTGCAAGGGTGTCGACAAGTTTGCTGTCAGTCAACGATTTCAGCGGTCAATGAAATCCGCTGGGTTCACTAATTGCATAGGGTCACATCCTATGAGGAATCTGCTGGGTAATGGGTATGCCCATCCGTCCTAGTGTCAGATCAGAAGACTGCAGGCGTGAAGAAAATGATTCTGAGCTCCGAACCTCACATATTATCGGTCTCTACACATACATACACAAGTGAAAAATGCAAAGACAAAACGCTTCTGCTTCGGTGCACCCCAATGGGGCGACCAAAAGATCATCAAAATGCGGACAAAATACGTGTCCATTTGGGTCGCCCCATCAAAATAGCAAGACCAGCAAGAGGACGCCTAACGCCTCCATCGGCGCCCACCCACCTCCCCCTCCCCATATATGCAGCTTCCACCTCTCTTGCCGCGGACCTCGCTCCTTTCGGCACGTTGTCGGACACGCGCCTGCCGTCGGGATGACATGTGAGCATCGGGGCGTTCCAGTGGCACCAGTCCCCACCATCGGCTCCGTCGCCTTGATGTGCACCATTGCTGTGTATCAGGCACGCCTGTCGTTGGCGGCGAGGGGGGGTCTGGCCTACGCCCCTAGAACCCTCTTTGGCCGTAGATCCTCACCCAGGATCATGTGGACCAGATCCGGCACTTCGACGCCACGTAGCCACCCATTTTGGGAGGGGCGCAATTACCATCACGTGTTGGCCGCGTACCGCGCACAAGTCAGGGGTGTTCCGGTGCCTCCAAGTGGTGACAGCGGCTCTATGCCGCGAGGCGATGTCTTCATCAATCTGGAATTGAGCTCCACGGCGCGCAGCAGCCTCCGCGTCCCTAAGAAGGATCTGGTGCCGCCTTGCCGGGGGGTACAAAGTGGCCAGGGAGCCTAGCAACCCGGAAGACTCATCGGGGTTCCTCCAAGCATTTCGTGAATCAAAGGTGCCGCGGCGCCACCCTCACAACTCGGCGGGCGTGCGGGGGCTTCACGTTACACTTGCCACTTCGGTGGCCTCGGCTGGCATCATCGACCTCGGGAGCGACGACTCCCTCGGCCTCGGCAACTACGACAACAAGTAGTGAGGATTAGGAATGTGACTAGTTATGTTTAGACTCAAATTTCATTTGAATCCTCTAAAAATCCTAAAAATTAATAGAAATTTGGGCTGTTTGAATCTTAGTTGAATGAATTTAGATTTGTTTGAATGTTATTTGGATTGCTGAAAATTATTGGAAAGTCCTAATAAATTTCTCCACATCTCCCAATATCTAGGGTAATTTGGCATCTCCTAATACTTGCCACGTCAGCTTGTCGCCCCCATTGCCCACCGCGTCGCCCGCACGCCGTCGCCGCACCACCACCGGCACGCTGCCGTTTAGAGAGAGAGAGGGAGATGCCACATTGACAAAGTGGGGGCAATATGTCAGGTTTGGTACCGGGGAAATGTTTTTTTTTTGGAAACTTCAGAGAGCTTTATCCAACAAAAGCGGTCCTCGAACAATCAACTAGGAGGCCGTTGATCAGGAACAATGGTTCAGAGTCTAGCTAGCTATCAATGACCATCAGCGTACAAGCATGCTTTGCACAATGATGAGACGGTATTGAACGACAAAAAGAGTAAAAGATGAAGATAGCTCTCGAATTTCGTCAAGGATCGGTGCCAAAGCGGAAAGATCATTGCGGCGAGAGTTCAAGAGGTTGATGGGACGTGATGAGGTTCGTGCAGCAATCTAATCTCGAGGCCAATACTCGGGCCTCGAGCGCCAGATTTATTGGAGCGGGGTCATATGGGGATACGCGCAAATTTTGGGTGGCATATATAGAATTCACCCTATGATCAAAGGTGCCACTGGTGATTCTACCCACAGCTGTAGGGAGACCCAAATATCTATCACTGAAGGCCACGACTAGAATACCCAACCTCTGTTTCACAATCTGTCCCACATTCCTTGGCGAGTTGGGGCTGAAGAAAACTGCACCCTTCAGTTTATTAACACTTTGACCTTGACAGACCGCATAAATCTGGAGGATCTCATTAAGTCTGTCCGCACTATGAATATTTGTGTTGAGTATCATTGTTATTATGAAAACATAGGATAGCGTAGGATTTATTCCATCTTGCCTTATACTTCAAGACGACCTTGTAGTTCTATATATATGCTCATGAGGCTCAAGCAATACATCAAACAATTCCACCAATCCTCTCTCTCCCTTCTAACATGGTATCGGAGCCAAGAGGTCTTAAGTTCAAGACCCGGCTGGCGCAATTAAATTGCAGTCCACTTTCGGTCCATGTTTAGGCCTGAGGGAGCCACGCGTGAGGGGGAGTGTTGACGTATAATGTGCTGCATAGTCTCTTCCATCAGATCGGTCTTTTGGTTGCATTGGCTAGAGCATGTACTTCTACAATTTGCACTGATGAAGATCAGACTATCATCAGCAAAAAGCAAGTGATATACCCACGGAAGTGAGTCATTCAGCACACAATAGGAAAAGAAATGGTGACATGGGATCTCCCGGCCGCAATCTCATGAGGGGGTAAAATGCGTCAGTAACTCACCTTTCACTTGCACCGAAAATCTGACTGAAACACACATTTCATAATCAGCCGGATAAAAATTAATGCTAAAGCCCATCTTCCAAATAATGCCATTTCACTCTATCACACAAGAGTAATTTTCCCTTTCTTCCTTCTCGTCATTGCATGTACACTCTCAAAAGCCACAACAACATTATATGTTATCATACGCCTTGGAACGTTGTGGAAGGGGTTACTGAGGATCTGAGAAAGCACCACACCTTTGCCTATTACAGCCAAAAAGAGGGAGAAAGGAGGATAAAAAGAAACACACCAAAAATCGGGGCGATGGTGCGAAACCCTGCACCCAAACTTGGAGGATGGCTTTGCATATGGAGCGAGGCAGCCAGAAAGAACTTCAAGGGAAAAAGCAGTAGGATATCTTCAGAAATCGCTACAATAACAGTGGAAGTTAGATCATGCACACATTTTTTTGTTTGCAAGGAAGAGTGACCCTTATTCGAGGTTAGTAGGCAACAAATAAGACCGCACACCTAATTATCCATGTTAAAAATCGTTGGCATGTCCCGCAGAAATGGAAAGAAAAATTTCACCAAACGAATTTTT
Organism: Triticum aestivum; assembly: GCF_018294505.1. Classification (NCBI taxonomy): domain Eukaryota; kingdom Viridiplantae; phylum Streptophyta; class Magnoliopsida; order Poales; family Poaceae; genus Triticum; species Triticum aestivum. Next base: position 118,154,827 of record NC_057794.1, on the reverse strand, counting down.
TTCGAACCCTATGATGCTCTACAGTTGGCACTTCCCGTGATTTATTGGAAACAGTTACATAGAATGGTATTAACAAGTTCATTTTCTCGGTACTGACAACAATGAAATAGCTCCTGAAAGGGAGGAGGCATACAGACTTGGCAACCTAAGGTTAGTGAACATCAACCTTCAACGTGTTGGCGATCTCATGCAGGAGTTCCTCTGCACTTCTTTTCCTTCTTTTGGTGTGGAGCTGTCCACTCCTGGTACTTGTGCAAGCTGCCGGTGAAATCGGTGAACAGCGCGTCGATTCCAATCTCTTTGAGCCAGTACTCATATTCAGCATAAGGGTCTTGATGGAAGTTGAAGTGCAGGAATGAGTTCTCATTTCTGAATGTGTATGGATGCACCTACAATGCCACCATGATTCAGCATGGTACTGCCATCTAAGACCTGACATATGTATATATGTACATGTATAACAGAGAGAAATGTGTTGCTCACCTGAAGATTCAGAGCGTGTGCCCGTGCCACAAGATCGGTTGCAGGGCCTAGATGGTTATTCATTGGGGGGATAATTGTATCCTTCCATGGCCCAATCCCAATTACATACTTCCTTATGAACGCGAGATAGCCATTCGAAGTTATCTCATAGTATGACTGCAGGTTATAAATGATCTTTGAAAACTAGGAGTTTTCGGGTGATGAACTTGGTAGAAAAGAAATAGTGCTTACTGCTGATCTTATCTGGTTGGTATCTTGAGTTGGAACTGTGGTGTCGTATATTAGAAGCAGTTTTGGAGCATTTGTCATGTTTGAGATGTAAATTAGTGAAGTTGGAGCAAAGGATTGGATGAATAGTGGCTTCTTGAGCCAATCTTTAGACATATATTTGCCTTTGTAGCCATACTTGAGAAGCGTCCCAACAAACTTGTCCTCAAACTTCTTGCCACCTGACCACTTGACCTGCATGTTTATTTAGTAATCATATTGTGGAAAAAAGTCAAAAAATAGGTAGATATTAAAGTTGGTTCATTCTTAAGTAAACAAAGTGTCCTCAGGAGTTGGTCAGGTTGAAATCACCTACATGCTGGTTGATGAATATAGGATTCTTGATCTCTGGGTATATTCCGACCACCCTATCAGCATGAAGTGCAATCAAAATAAACTCATCAAATGTAAGAATATTGTACTTCCCTGCAATATAGTAGGAGAACATTATTAGCAGTTGCAAAGGGAAAAGGGATTATATATATTTATAGGGACATTTAAATAGCAATTTATACAAATCCAGGCATCCATATTATACTGTATTTTATTTCATTAGTGATGAGATGTGAGCAGTATTTATGAAAGCAGAATGCAATATGAAAAGGCGAGAGATAGAGAAGACAAAAGTTATACAATTATACTGTTGATCCCTGAAATTGTAGCGCTGTTTCACCCTCAGTGATTTCAGTTCTCTTAAAGTAAAATCCACTGGAAGCAAGAAGAACTCCAAAAGTCAAAGTAGATTCACAGCCAAAAATGTCAGAAATAGCAAGAGCAAGAAAAGAAGCTTGAGACATGGTGTCGCATACCGATAAACCACCCAGTCAACTTAAATCCCTGGACATCATAGGTTCTCTTCCTGCCAGCAAACTCGGTACGGTTTGTGATGTCCGTCGTGGCATCCAGGATTACATCATGGAAACATATCAGATGTCCGTCCTTTGATGCAAGTATATCAGTCTCTATGAAGTCAGCACCTTCCTCGATTGCCCTCTGCCATAAACAATGCATATGTATATTCAGGTTTGCATTAAGATATTGGATTTCAGTTTTCAGAGAATCTCCATCAGTATAATAACAGGCTAATAGTCTGGGCATGATCTTCGGGATATTGCTTCAACATACACCTCCTTTCATTACGGTTGGGCATGTGAATGTGCTGCCCTAAAATTATAGTACTACTAATCGTGTTCGTGCACGCACATCCAGTTTGACCGTAATATTATTTCCAACATTAACTACAATTAGTGTTTATTCCAAGATTAATTGCATTTAATACAATTAATGTCATTTTTTAATTAAGATTAACACAACTAATATGTTTCAAAATTATTGATGATGTGATGGATACATCATTGGATCAGCGTGAGACGTTGGATATAGGTGGTTGGATGGCTCTGATCATTTGGATTCACCGAACTCGTGCTTTTATAAGTACTAGTAGAATGCTCGTGCGTTGCCACGGGCTCTTGAAATATTTCACACATACAAACAATATAACACAAACACAATTATTTAATAACAGAAGTCCATTATTGCAATGTAATTGGATAACATAAAAGAAAAAATAACGAGATGTCCATGTAACAACTGAGTGATGTTCCAACTGAACATCTATTATAAAACTATTAATATCTAGATGATGCGCTTAAGACATTCTTTCATAATATCAGGAAAGTTTCCTCTAGCTTCATTCCCACGATGTTTTAGTAAGTATAATAAAAAATGCTTTCTCAATTCATTCCCATCCTGCAGAAACAAGACATGTAGTTAGTATGACAATTTCACGCCGAAGGTCTTAAAACATGTAATGCACAATACTCACCGTGCAAATCGGCTTCACCAATTCTTTACCGTTCCACCAGAGCATTAAATAAAAAATAAAATAGCCAGACACATTCCTGAAAAAATTTAATTTAATAATATAAAAAATATAGTGATAACAAAAGTAAATACTCTTGTTATGAATTCATTACCCGTCTACACTCGTTGGAACACTAAACGGAAATAAACGTTGCCATTTAGATATATCATAATTCCAACCAGTCATCTTTATTTCGAGTGCTTCTTTGAAATCCCTTGCAAAACTTTTTAATTTCAGTGAATGCCTCAAGTTTTTATCCTCTGACGATTGTGATGTTTGAATAGGATCCATAATATATAAACGATGTGCCTCTTTGTCGATGACGTACAATATGTATCGGCCGATGGATGCATAGGGAAGATAAATCTACAAGTGGAGTTATTAGAAACAACAACAAACCATCATAACGATGGACAAAATATTTTATTTACCTTATTGCAAGATGAGATGTCGTTCTCCATTCCAGGCCAGCTATCAAATAATGTTGCCAATGTCTGGATAGTTTCCTTCTCACAAAACTTCTGACCTCGTGTTGACTCTAGCATCATGGACTAAGTAAAAGAAGAAATATTGTTTAAACATGTTGATACTAATGGCACATAGAATGAAGAGTTATGATAACTTACACAAAATCGTAGATCCATGTAGTGTATAGGAGGGTCTGTGAACAATACTCTCTCATCACATGCCAGCATATGCACGGCAGTGTTGAAGCAATCATTGTCCATAGGCTGCTCCATCTTAAGTATGCACTGAAGTTTTTTAAGACTTGAGCTCATTGAATCGGGTGTGCAGCTCCGGACCCATACCTTCCTGTAATTTGGATGGTAAGAAGAACAATAATATACATCCGCACATTAAATATTGATACATGATGCTTACTCCAAACACCCGGCATCATCGATCGACATGATGTACTTGCAGAGGTCGGCAAGTATTTGACGTTGGTCCGTGGGAATAATAGTGACTGGGGCAGGACGTTTTTCTTCGACTATGTCAGGAGGATTATCCAGGATCTCGAAATCAGAATTAGCTAAAGTTTATTCGCTGACAGGTTTATGGTATATGGGACATCCTTTTAGCAAATTAAGCTCTGAATCAAGCAAAATGACTGCTAATTTTTGACGAAAATGTTTCATATCCTTCTAAAATAATTATACAAAAAAGTTATATAATATTTTCAGATAAAATAACGAAATAATGTATAAAAATGAAATACCTGGGTGAACTGGTCTGACAGTCCATGTGATGTCCAATATTCCATGTAATTTAGCATAAACAACCCACATGATACGCTATAATATTTGGTAAGTGTGCTTTAGAATATCACACAGATGAATCAAATAAACAAACATTTTAACAATTGCTTACCCATGGGTTTGTATTGCCTCCTGAATTTGCTCTTCAACCGTCCATTCTGTAACATTGAGATCGGGCCACTTATCACCTCTAATAAACTCCGAACTCTGCTCTGCAAGTTTCAGCCATTTCTCGAGCCCCCGTAACTATCATATGAGAAATGTTAGGGATGAAGTCAAACAAAACATATGTTAAGATGAGTAAAAAAATAGATAGTTACCGTAGTAGCAAGGTCATTGCGTTTGACATTCTCACCAAGTGAGTCCAATACTTGGATCTCTCGTTTTTTGGCATTGGCGACTGCTAGATACCAATGGTAGCACGGCATGTTTATCAAAATGAATAACTGGTGTAAATATCATACAAATCACAATCACAATTAGACATAATTATTAATAAATGATTAGACATAAAAACTAAATAAAAAATCCATAAATATATGCATGGATATGAAGACAACAACTAACCATATCTTGCTGTAGATAATTATTAACATGACGCACAATGCGACGATATTTTGTTGGGTCGATGTCTCTTTCACCGTCTTCTTTTATCTGTCCAGATACAAACGTGCTAATAATGTGTACCTTTTCACCCGCTCTGTCTTGTAGATGGTCGTAAGCAAGGATGCAATATATGTAAGCATTTATCACATGTAAACAACATTTAGGATATATTTATATTTTATAATATTATATATTGTTCATATTATTAATTACAAAGTTTGTGCAATTGGTTTTACACCATCATGTAAGAACATATCATTTTTTATAAGGCATTTCAAATCGTCGGTTGCTAACAAGGCATCTCCAATGTCCACAAACTGGGTATCCTTGTGGGCACACTTTATTGATTCGATGACTATAATATCTCTAGGGGTACAAACATAGTCTGTCAAATTCATAAAAAGTGAGACAACTTAGTTAAAAAAATGAGCCAAATTAGTTGAATACAAAAGGCAATATCACAAAAATAAGATCGATAATAATATAAACATATACCTAGTGGGATAACACGCAAATTAGCATCCTTTTTTGGTTTGTTATGAGATATAACCTCTTCGACGTTATTATGTTGTGAATATCCGGCCCCTTCCTTCGACGTTGCATCTGAAACCTCCATGTATTCTTTCTGTGCATCTCCAATGTCCATATCCATGTCTCTTATATTCTGATTAAACAAGAATATAAAATAGACCATTCATATTATCATCTATAATATACATACAGAGTAAGGTTAGCTATATGCACCTCTTCTCGTGGTGTTTCAGTGTGGACTGTCACCCATCACTTTATATCTATGCTGAAATATAAATAGGATTTTTGTATGCATCATATAATAAAAAACGAAACAATCTAAATAAAGAATAAAAAGTTTAGGAAAAAAATATAAACAAAAAAAAATCAGACATAAAGGAAAAGAAAATAAACAAAAAACACATCAATTATATATTTGTGTAATATAAGTTGAACAATTTTTTAATATATATTTCAATTTTTTTTGTTTTATACAATTAACAAATTTAAAAAACACAGTGTTTATATATTCACTTAACATTTTACAATAAATGTTGAACAATTTTGTAATGGACGATGAACTTTTCGAAAAAACATGAACATTTCCTTAATACCGTTGAACACTTTTGTGACATGCATTGAACTCTGTATATTATAATAAAAACCAAACATTATAAATAAAGAATAAAAGAGTATATGGAAAAAATTTAAACATAACAAAAATAAAAAAAGAGATAAAGGAAAATAAAATAAACATAAAAACGCAATGATTATATATTTTTGTAATATAAGTTGAACAAATTTTTAATACATATTTCGAATTTTTGTAATATACAGTTACCAAATTTAAAAAACACAATGATTATATATTTATTGAACATTTTATAATAACAATTTTGTATTGGATGATGAACTGTTTTAAAAAACCATGAACATTTCATTAATACTATTGAACACTTTTGTGACATGCAACGAACGCTGTATATTATAATTAAAACAAATTAATGTAACTAAAAAATAAAAAAGAATAGGAAATAAAATATAAACAGAAACCCAAAAAAGTAAAGAGAAAAAGGAAAAGAAAACAGCAAAAAAAACGCCATGCCCGCCACGACGGGCCTGTTGCACGGCCCACCTGGCACGCAGGCCTCTAGGGCGGCATCAGAACTAAAACGACGCGCCGTCGCCCGTTCCCCTCCCCCCGCCGCATTCTACCTAACATACCTTATCCTCTCGTCTCGCTCACTCTCTCATCTCCTCTCGTCTCACTCACACAAACCCTCTCTCCCTTTCCCCTCCCCCCGCTGCATCGCCGCCCGCGTCGACGAGCAGGAAGACCCACTCTCCCGCCCGCCAGCCACCGCATCAGTCTCCTGCATCCACTGACCTTGGGGCTGCCTGCTGTGGACTGCGCGACCGAGCGCGACGGACGGGGCGCGCTTCCTGGAGCACCTGCGGGTGATGGATGCGGTCCCGTTTCGGTCGGATCCGCGGCAGCGCTACTCTCCGGCGATGTCGCAGCTGGATCCGCAGCGATGCATCACTATCTGCAACGACACAACTCCGGTAAGCCACTACCCATGCCTCACAAATCCATTCAACGCGGGCTGCTCAGATCCGCCCCCTCCTCGCCTTCTTAGCCACTGAACTCATTCTCTGTTCTCTCTGTGCCGCGGCGCCATGAGCAAACCTCACATGCACGGCGAGGACGACGACTGCTTGCCGACGCCGCCGCCCTCGGCAAGGAGGGATGTCATGCACATGCACTCAGCACAGATCCACGGCGGCGCTCCTCTCCGGCGATGTCGCAGGTGGATCCGAGGAGTTGCGTCCAGATCTGCAATGCCACAGCTCCGGTACGACACTCCCCATGGCAGATCCGCCCCCTCCTAGTCTTTTCCGAATGTTTCTAGCGTGCTGATGTGGTTCTCTATTCTATCTGTGGCGCGGGGCGGTGACCAAACCTCGCATGCACGGTGAGGACGATGACTGCTTGCCGACGCCGCCGCCCTCGGCGAGGAGGGATGACATGCACAAGCACTCAGCACGCTGTGCACCGACCGACGCGCCGCGGGGACACAACCACCTCAACCAACGGCGCATCTGACCACCCCTCCACATCCCCACCGCTCCAGCCAGCCGGCCACAGGACATCGCTTTGTGCCCGCCTTATGCTGCTGCACCCCTCGGTAGCAACTCCCTCTCAGCAACAGCTAGCTCGCACGGATCCCGCTTATCTGATGGTAAGCAAATTAATCCTTAATCTGTGGCAGCATCTTTGCATCCTTAGATCTATTTTATAGGTTTTGTGGAGATGTTGAACTGAATATTGAGCATTTTAGTTTCCATATGTTTGTGTAGATGCTTGCTAGATGTTAGCTAGGGTTTCTGCTAATGTTTGCTAGATGTTTGCTAGGGTTTTTGGAGATGTTTGCTAGAACCTTGAGCATTATTATAGGGTTTGTGCAGATGTTTGCTACAACTTTGAGCATTTTTTTCAATATGTTGCAGACCGTCTTGCTGTGCATGACGGATAACAGAAGACATTGACCTTTTATAGAAGGGGTACAGTTGTGCGCCTTTGATGCACCTATTGCTAGGTTTGGTGTATGTTTTTACTTAACTTTCTGAGAAATCCTTTCTTGGTCAGTTTCTTATCATCGGTAATGCTTTCGGATTAAAATAAGAAGCGCATAGCTCTTGCACATTATCTAAAAACTATGTTATCAAATACCCTAAGATGTTCAGAAAACAAGTCATGAACCAATGGAGGTTAAACTATCTTAGATTGTGGTGTGGCATATAATTAGCTTATGCAGAATCAATTGCTTTGATTTGAATTTATGCAAATTTACCAAATTATCACAAAAGTACACTCCCAAGAAAAGTTATCACCTGAGCAGGCATTATTTGGCATGCATATCTCAAAGTAACATGTTTAATGATTTCCTATTATTAGCCACTGCTATTACGAACCAGACCCACTTGTGAAGGCCACATTAACATTTGCAGGAGCAGCACTGGCACCTATTGCCCTGCTGTACTGATGCGGGCCAGAGCGAACTGGGATGCATGTGGCGATGAGAGGATGTATATGTCAGCTCCCTCACCTTCAACATGTCGATTATATGTGAGGGCTTCTTCTTATTTTTCCTTCTCCAATTTTAATTTTTATTATCCATGTGGAAAAAGATTTTAGGTTGTGTCCTCTCTTTTCATTAGTGCTCAGCCATGTCCTCTTGCAATTCAAAGTTATCCATATTGACAGCTCCTATTATTAATGTGGGTGCTTTACTCTTCATATTTTGATGCCTATGCATTTTACTGGAAATGTAGTATGGAGGACAATAATTCTTCATGGGAAAGTAACCGTAGTAGAACTAAGCTTAGGATAACCTATTTTTATGTGTGCTTTATTTTTAATTTCTAGCAGTGTATAATTGTTGTTTGTGAATTTTAGGATTGAATTAAACTAAACCCAAACAGATTAGCCCCTGATTTTAATTTTCTAGCAGCGTATAATTGAGGGACTGTTATCTTTCAATGCAAGCTTGCCTGTCATTTTATTAGCAATTATTATGTATGTGTTTTTGTTTTTTTGTTTTTGATGATGTCACTTTTAGTTAGTAGCATATTATGCAGTTACCATAGCATGGTTAGCAAACTTAATCGGGCGTTCGACTACTTCGTTTACTATTATACAGGCCTTCACAAATAAATACGAGCTCTTAGCTATTCCACTCAATCATGTAGTGACTTAGCACAAACATGAACTGCTATGAGGTGTGCTAAGTTTGATACTTCTTAAAACAGTGGTTGTCACTGGATGTTTGGCCGATTAATTGTAGATGGAACTATTGTGGGATCTGGATCATGTTTTTTAATTGTTTTAGCTAAGTCACTACTATTTTAATTAAGGTAGTTATGGATAATTAGTTCACACATATTAAATTGATATGATCCATCCCATGCCGCGGCAGATATTGCGCGTCGACCGTGTGACTCCGCCCACAGACGACATACCTGTGCGGCCAGGGGATCCGACGAGCTGTGTGCAGCGGGACCAACGAGTAACGGCCGCAGCGAGCTCAATGAAACGGGATCGGGTGCTCGGTCCGGTCCAGTTCCCGTCGCATCCGCGGCGGTGTTCGTCTCCTCGATCTGCATCGCCAGCAACTCCGGTACGTCACCCCCCTTCTTGATCCCGCCCCTCCCGCCCTCTTCTTCTTCCTTTATATAATGGTTTGATGTGGTTCCTCTTTCCTGATGAGCCGAGGCGCCGTGACCCGGCCTCACAGCTACGGGAAGGAGCGACGACTCCCCAACTCCACGGCATGGTGTGGTTGGCCAGTTCGTCACCAAGTCCCCAACGCTGTCACCAGCCAGACCTACTATGGTGCTAAGATGAGTCTTCCTCTATAAAAGCTTCTGTTCAAATTATAATGGATCTATTATTCTAACCAGCAAGCAATTTAAGTAGCAAGTTCGTTTTTCGATTGTTAGTTGTATCATTGTCTGCCAACACTGACACTAATTGACAGACAACCATGACCATCAATTAATTTTTTTTTAGTTTCCAACTATTTTTCCAGCCAAGGCTCAATATATACTCTGCTATGAAACTTACCTACGACCATGACTTGACTCTTGGTTGTGAATTATAAATGGAGAACATGCAGCCAATCTTTTTGAATGAATTTGCTCATGATTTGTCTGGTTATTGTTCACTATGGGTGCATGGCTATTTTTGGGTTTGAGCCTTAGGCATGCAACAATGCCTAATATTTGTATTGTCTTGTTGACTACATAATCCGAAATCATTCATCAATTTTGATCCTAAATCTTATCACAATACTTTTGATACAACAAAAATTATTTCAACTTGCGATGTGGAAAATCAAGTAAGAGCATATCCATGTGTATGTTTCCTATGAATGGTACGGGATTTGCAAACTTATAAGGTATTAGATGTTTGACAAATATTTTTAACCAAAATTGTTTGAATTATTTGTTCTGATATGGCTGTTTGACTGATTGCAATGTTGTTTGTTTGTAGTTTTTTTCAAGTGTGTAAGCATAGATTTACATTTTGTACACCGGTGCAACGCACAGGGATTTTATTACATGAAAGGACTTATTATTATGACTGTCATAATATTAAGATTTTCATAAGTGTTTGTTTATTTGTTTGTTCTCTGCCATGTTAAGAATTGCATGCATGCTTTTTTTGCTATATAATGTGCTTAAGAAAATCACGTGTTCAGAATTGCATGCATACTTTTGTAGGTGAACATACAGAAAATGAAAGATAAATCATACTTTTGATAGTATATCTCAACGAAACATGATCCTAGTATAACAACTATTACACTTTTAGAGAATATAAAGATCCAGAATTGTTCGTACCTAGAGGAACTCGCCTTAAAGATGCTCCTTGCTTACACAAGGTACTCCTTGGGAAATTTTCGTCCAGGTCAGCTATTGTGATGGCCGAAGGAAGAGCAAGGAGGGGGAGGAGGGATGGCAGAGAAGGTTAACATATATAGGTAGGACATTCGGAGAATAACTGGGTAGCAGATCATGGCTGAATATAGTTCTACCATATATAACAATGTTTTCTACCATATATACCATTTTTGATGGTGCAGATCTCTTTTCTTTTTCCATCAAATGCACACCTGTTAATAAATAAGCAAATAACTAAATAATCATAACTGTCTAAAGAATTAAATTATTGTATTAATTAAATAAAAAGATTTTCATTGCTTGCATGCCAAATTTAGCTACAGCAAACAAAAATCACAGCATGCACACTAATCATCTTCATGCTTAGCTATTTTTGTATGATTTAACAGTTTGTACTAATACTTCATTCAATAATTTGGTAGTAATGTACAGTCTCATTATACTTGTTGCAGTTGTAATATCTGAGAGACCACACAAGTTCGATGAATGCTGTCAATTCCAGATTATCCATGGTTTCCCAATGCCAAAGGTAACCAATACTAATTGTGGATTTATGGAATCAACTTTTTATTTTAGCGTTGATGTTGATCAGTACGAATTGACGTTATATTTACCTATAGTTTTTTTTGCCAAATATAATTCATGACTTTATGGATCTTTTGACATATCGTGGATGGACTTTACTATTTAGGGCTGCTCGTGTGTTAATGTGGGAGTTGTAGGATTTATACAAGTATATTAAGCTATAAATCTGCTACGTACTATACATGGAATAAAACTTACATTCACTGCTATGATTCAGCATTTCGTGTGAGCCTAGGACCACATACAACAACTGAATATTGCAGCAAGTTGAGAAATCTTGGCCTACCTAGCAACCTAGAAATATTTGCAACAAAAAGGCACCAAATGTCTATCTTCTGCCACCTAGAGATCCCCAAGACCACCTGAACTTTCAATCAAATGGATGATTAATCACTACAAATCGACATTAGCTCCCCCAAAAAAGTACAAACCAAACTGTAACTTGAGAGGGAGATAAACAGATCGAGTTTAGTCATGGTCCCACATATTCCAAGTTTTCCTTGCTATTGTTATTTCGATCTGTGCACACAAATAATCAGGAAATAACTGTAATAGACAGAGGAATTAGCAGGAAGGAAGACATAGAGGAATAGTACAGGCTACACAGTATATTCTCTGAACCACAAGATAGATCACAACGAGCTTCCTCTTCCCAGCGCCAAAGCCACCAACCCCTCTGCATCCTCCGTGAGCAGAGCAGAGCACAACCGGCAGCACGACAAAACGCATGCTTCACGCCCTTACACGAAACCCATCACCATGCTCGCGCGCAGTCGTGCCACTGCACACCAAGGCACCAACTGCATACAGCAGGCCGGCCGCGCGCTCCTGCCATATGCTCTCTGACCGCGTCGCCGACAGAGCAAAGCCTGTCCGAGGAAATGGCTGAATTTATCTTCACCTGCACCATGAAGCGTGGCTAAGACCTACACTCGACCCGGATGCTCTACCCAATACCTCGGCTTCTTGCTCGTTCTCTTCTTCCTTATAGTATTCCTGCACATCTCAAATTCCTAGCGTGGCAGAGGTCAAAACAAAGGGCGAGGGAGAGGCGCATGGTACCGGCAAGCGAGTGGAATATGATAATGGAGGAAGAAGGATAACTCCTGATGCGCCACCCCCGCCCCATCAATGACCGCTCGTCGACGTCCAAGACAATAATGATCCATATCTAACCCACGTCCGCCTCCACATCCTTCTTCGGTTTGCCGTAAGCGACCTGAGCGGTGGGGGCGAGAGTTAGTTGTGGTTGGAGGCGCTGGAAACCAGTGGGGGGTTTTAGGGAAAGAGCAGCGATCGGGAGAGGGGCACGAGGATCTAATCGGGAAGATCGGCAATGGGAGTGATCCTCGGAAGAATTTTTCGTGAATTGATCTTCTAACGGCGGGGGAATATGACACCCGCTTTGTACATCTTCGAGGAAAATGACAGTAGGTGCAGAAATAGTTGAAGGCACAATGCTGCCGCCGAAGGATGTAAATATCCTGTGCACACACATGCATTTGCCTAGTATGTGAAAAACATTAAACTCTGGCTGCTCATCTCATCTAGCGTCAAGCCCTATTACCCCTGTCCAGCTTCCCAAATGGAGCTACATGCTCATTCATGGCAGACAACCGAATGATTCGTTCATGACATTGCAACAAAATCAATTAATAATCCAACAATATGGTAATAAAACCAAACTTCAATAATACCAAAACACCATAAAGTTTGAATAGGTTGATAATACCAAAACATCCTAATCTTTTTGAACATACGTCTATAGAGGACCCCACAAACTTATTATCTAATTATTCATATCAAAAAAAATTATCAAAACGATCCATAACAAATCTGAAGTATAGGAAAACATTCTTGGCATATCTGCATGCATCAGTCCATCTTCAGTTGCTTAAAACCCTCAGGGCCGCTCTAATCTCTGGCGGGATGTTTGCAGCAGCTTCATTGTCTTTGAACAGTAACATGTGGACCGTAGCTTGGTGTCTGAGCTGTATAGGATCCTAGGAAAGGTGCAAAAACTCAAATCATTTAATAAACTGGTTGGATATTAATTAGCACACATCAACTAATCATTTATGTATTTACGGTAGTGTTCATCCAGCCCATGCTACGCAAACGACCAATCTGGTGAGCCATCTCCTGTAGCACAAAGAAGCCAGAGTGTTTGCTGCGACAAAATAAATAAATATTAAACATTATAACGGTCTGCATCTTATGTATGCGATCAATTTAGTATATTACCGACGAGCAGCACAGGACATGGTATCTTGTTCCCAATCCATGATTTGGTTATTCCAACCAGCGATCCTAGTCTGCAACACAGTGTTGAATTCTTCCTTCAGCAGTGTGATTTCCTTCCTCATCAATATGTTATGAGTGCTATCTTCAGGATCAAACGTGTTGAAGGATGGATCCATCACGACAACCCTCCTCCTCAACCGGTTGACTACAAGTAACCCGTACGACGAATCCGAAAGTTTCAATGGTAGTAGATACCGTGGCAGGTCGACACATGTCAACTGCTATTATAATAAGTAAAACTAACTTTAAGAATGAGCGTCTCTTACAATTATAGAGTTGAACACATCATATTTAGGAAGAGGCTGGACCACAACATAGTTAATCAGCGTCGTGATGCGCTCTCCTTGAGTCATCTAGGAGTACCTCAGGGCCTGTGACTGAGCATGAAACTGCAAGTCGAAATAATGTTTGCTCCCAACCCAGTTAGTGCCTGCGGTCCTCTCTAATTCAGCGCTCGCAAGCTTACGTACAACAAGGTTGAAGCATTCGGGTGAAGTTTTTTATGAAAAAAAGGGTGTCCTGGATCATTCGGAGGCTGATGTCGATTTGGTACGGCCGGGAGCTTCTTGTCCATGTTAAGCTGAAAAAATGCCCAACAAAAGACATCAATGGTCATCTTCTAGTTTAACTTTGTCTATACTAACCTATAAACCGAATTCATGTTTAGATTGCATGACACTGCATGAGGTCAGATTGTCCTCACCTAGATGTACCTACACGTATCAAATCTAGAACCTTAATTCATGGGCTTTGCATGTCATTGTTCATGTAGCGTCGGATTCAACTAAAAAACGTATACATGTACCTATGAATGTTTTAAGATTGCCCATCTAGCTATCTTTCCTTGCTGTGTAAAAGAGTTTTCCAACATTATTTGTATATAGTAAAAGAATGTATAATAAGACAACTTACTTTAATGTATCTTGGTCTCGAATGCCCATGATATAGTGAAATATGTATTGGAGTGCATCTTCCACGGCATGCATTAATGGGGGCAAAACATCCATGGGTGCAGGCACATCCTCCTGGGGACCGGGAACATCCTCCTGGGCCACAGACGCACCCTCTTCGGGTGCGTGTGTAGCGTTCCCAATGATCGTCTCCATTGGATAGAAAATTAGTTCCTTAGTTCTCGATCGGACATTGCTGATGGGATATATGTGAACTTGGGTGGGTGGTTAAATAGTAGGCAGATGGAGTTTATCATTTTGTTACCGTGACATCTAATAAATTGGAGAGTTGATATTGCCTTCCAAATGATCAACGTCGTTTAATTAAAGCAGTTATTCATTTCCATGTATAACATATTATAACTTGTGGACTGATCTGATCTTTCTCCCAGTATCAGATAATATATTCCCGGTTACATTATTTCAGCCCACTTTGTCTGTGAATACAACAGAAAAGGAAATAAAAGAAACTTCCTTTTCCTCCTCCCCGTGGTCGTCTGTATGTACAAGCATTATATCTTTATTAGGGTAATCATATCTCTAGATTTAATACAATCTTATTTTTCTATCACAGGCAAATGAAATATTTAATTTATTAACTCATATTAATCTATACACCGAAGGATTGCAACGGAGTACGTCTGCTAATAAATCAGAGAAGATGTAAAAGATCCAAACATGCTTAAAACAATTTTGTTTCTTTAGTATTTCTTTAAGTTACAAAATAGTTTTTACTATGTATACAATTTTCACATATAAAAAATGCAATAGATACAATCTGTGATTTGTCTATTAAAATATTAAAGTTGTAAAAGTGAAATTATAATGTTTTTTTGTTCACTTATTTTCTCACTGAAAAATAATGCTTTGGCCTTTTTATGTCACTTGTTTGGTTGACTGTATATAATCTCATTGTAGTTATCTTTTGATGTTTTGATCTGGCAGCTTTTATTATACATCCCGTTCGACTGCATATGAACTCACTTTACAAGACATTTAACATGAAGCTATTATAATACATCCCGTTAGACTGGTATGAGATTTTTTTCTTCTTTCTGGAACTCGTCGTGCTGATGGTAACATGGGAATTCCTTGATACTAATGTATCGTATTACATATTTCTGTTTTTAGTGTAAATGTGTTCATTTACCAACCTAACCTTGGTGAATCTACAATCAGGGGCAGCCATGCCTTCTCATGTAAGAGTAAGATCCACAACATTTTAATAACTTGAGTCCATTACAAATCTACAATCAGGGGCAACCTTGATACCTATTGAGATGCATATGCACATTTTTTCGTCCTCTTATTCAGTCATTAGTGCCTCCTTTATTTTATTGTTATTTAACGTGATAGGTAGGTATATATGGCTATTATGTTTAGAGAAAGTTCATCCATACAACACAAACGTTTTATTCTACCACCCAACACCAACCCCCCCCCCCCACCACAAATTTGAAAATGTTGGTAACGTATACTGTTTGTCGAAATATGCTGTCACCGTCTTGTACTTTATATAGTCAATAAGAAAGCACTTTGGAAGGGGCTTATGTTGGTTACTCTAATCAGGAGCACATACAATTTAATCAGCTGGTTATCAGAGACATCATGAGCATGACAGAGATATGTGGATCATGTGCGAACTTGAAGATCAAAGGCAATTGAAGGTACGTCCATTATATCCAGCATGTTTTTAAATTGGCTATTCCATAAATTGCATGTGAGGATGGCCGCCAATGTAAACCTCGTATCGTATAGCAGTGTGTGTATGGATGGAGTTATACGCTACGAGTTAGTATATGATGTGAGGCATGACTGTAAACCTCGCATGCCGGCTGAACCTGCCATGGTCCATTACAAAATGCCACCGGTTCACCTGGAGCAACAAACCTGCTCCTGTGGCCACAAGTGTTATAGTACAAAATATACATAGAAGTCAAAATTAATAGATAGAACCAAAACAAGCAGACAACGTTGAAGCAAAAAGGAAGCTAGAGGGATCCATCAAATCCTTTATTCACTGTAATCCAATACATTATTCATATTGCCAAAAACATAAATCTCAATTTGATCCCTACCAAAGTTCTATTAGCTTATTATATTTGCGACATATGAGTATGCATCAGTCCGGAGTCATTCATCCAAAAACCTCAAGGACGCTGTAATTTCAGCTGGGATGTTTCCAGCTGCTTCATTGCCTTTGATCATCAGTATCTGGACCAGCAAGTGCTTTCTGAGCTGTATTGAATCCTAGAAAACATAAACAAAAATTTAATAACTCGTTGAAAAAATAATTGCACAACGGACATACATGATAGGAAGAACATAAAATTATAATTAGCATAGCTATGGGAGACATAAACTTGTTAGATATGCACGTACCGAAGTCCTGGACATGTTATGCCCGCGAGTATCATCTTGGTGAGCCATCTCCTGTAGGACTTTCAATCTAGAATCTAGGCTGTGACCAAAAGTCTACATATATTAGAACCTATAGCTGTGTGGCTATAATATGCATGACCAATTTAAAAAATTACCGCGGGGCTGTAATAAATGTATGATCTTGTGGCCAATCCACGAGATGGGGATTCAAACCAGGCCTCCCCTGTTGCAACACACTGCCGAATTCTTGCAAAACTATACGGGCTTCCTTCTTAAGTTCCTTGTTATGAAAATCCTCTGAGCCTAAGAATGACTCATTGGAATGATCAATCAGGAGAGTCCTCCTATTTTCAATATTAACTGCAAGGAGGCCGTAGGAGGAATCCACCAAATACAATGGCAATAGGTACTGCAATAGGTATACAAAGTTAATGGTGAACAGATAGTATACAAACCAATTGTTAAGAATGTAAATCCTTACAATGGACGGGGTCATGAGCATGTCGTATTTCGGCAAAGGCCGTACAATGACATTGTTAATCAACAAGTTGGTGCGTTCAGCTTGGCCTAAGCCAGTCTGAATCAGCACCCGTGCTAGGCGATGGAATCGCAAATCAAACGTATGCGTGGAGCCAACAAAGTCTGTTCCTGCATTCCTCTGTATCGCGTCGCTAGTAAGCTTACGCACTGCAAGATCGAAGCAGTTCGGATTGACCCATGTATCACCTCGCATGGTGTCTTGGATAGTCCGTAGGCTTAACTCGATAACGAATGGACGAGGGCTCCTTATCCATATTGTGCTGCAAACAAGACAGCATGATAGCAAATCTGTTAGAAAAATAAGGGTATCAAAATAATGTAATACTTCAATGTGTGGGCAAATAATAATACATTTTTTTCCAAACTTTAGTAAGGTCTGAAATGTATGTATATTCTAATTGGAATCGTAGTGTCAATTCAGGATAGGAGTACTATTTATTGAGATAACCAAATATATCCTGACATGTTCGGATGCAATGTATTGCTATAGTATTACAGTTATGAACTAATGTGTAGATGGCACATGTATCATGCAACAGTACGCGTTGCAATGTACTACCGTTCATAAAAATATTGTACTTTAAAATAACGTGGGGTGGATGGTCCTATAATGGGGTAATGTAAAAGGATAATATTACAACATGGCCATTTATTTGCAACCACTACGTTAGATCTTAAGAACCTTATGTATTTAGAAAGGATAGCATGAACTTTCAGTAAATGCATGCAACAAATTATAATGGTAGTGATCTGCAGCTAACAATTGCAATTAAAGTATAGATGAAGTTTAGCGCTGCCAGAACAAACTCTAATTCCTCCTCGTCTGAGGAATCCATGACGTAGTTGTAGATGTACTCGACTGCGTCATCCACTCCATCAAAAATCGGCATTGCAGCCATTACCGCGGGCAGAAAGTCATCTTAGCACCAGGATGAGCGAGCGAGGGGGCATTAGACAATGGTGGACTCACAGTCGGGCCATATATATGATAGTCGGAGGGGACTTGTCCTTCTAAAAGGTCGGTGAGGCATTAGCATTGGATTGGAAGGTGCCGATATCATTCCATCCGTGCATGTATCCATTATAAAACCTTGCATCTAAATGGAAAAGCATTTATTCTTATTCCATACTACAATGGGCAAATAAATAAACGCCGATTATAATTCTATTATATACGTCTCCCTTTACAGATCGGAACAAGCAGGATTTAACTTTCCTTATAAGCAAATCCGACTAAGGGAAAATTAATGGCTAAAATGGGAAACCCATTGAACGTATGGTAGGCCACACCGTTAGATTGGATACTACATTGTATTGGAAACTTTAAGTAATCGTTGTCATGTACTCGGAAGGTGGTCCATATCCTTCCATAATTACAAGTTGCCATAACAAAAACTGTAGACATGATGATATGATCCATAGGCGCCTGTGTGTTGCAACGGGGTACATATAACATAATATAACCTATACCATGTGGAATAATCTATATCTTTACCCTTAATTGAATTATGATACTACAGCCCACTTCTTTTACATGTATTGATCCATATTCTTAACGCACGGGTATATCTCCATGGAGAGAAAATTTTGAGTTATAAAACCTCGTTTTTGCCGATGCACGTCTAGATGTGTTTTAAGTAGTATATATTGCACATCTAAATCACATGTAATTGGTGTGGGTAGCGTTTTCATTTGGTTTTATGTTTGAGTGCCTCGTATGAACGTGGAATAACTAAGACACATCTAGTTAAGCTCTACAGATACACATAGAAAGCCTTCTACAAAGAAATATTCCCGCAAATTATGTCTATAGTTTAATTGATCAATAAAATACAGCTGTAGTGAGTCTAGTCACAATATGATAGTGCATGAAACACCGCACATTGGCCTTTTATTCCCGCAAGTCTTTGAAGATCAAGTAAGAGTTTATAATGATCATAGTCATGAGAAACGTAAAAGTCGTAAAGGTAAAAATGAAGCAACTATTGTTTGGTATATATTCCAACTTCAACATAATCCTTATATGCGCGCCGTTCGCGAACCATCATGTTAGGATCGATAAGGCATAAATGGAGGAGGGATAAGAAAGGGAGAACATGGACCAGAGGACTCGGGCAGATGGGGCCAAACATGCGTCGGCGGAGGCGTGGGTGCGCGTGTTGTTATCCCAGGATCATGCCTGTGTTGGGATCGCACGAGGGGAAGAGGACTTAGTCAGGTATTCCAATAAAAAAACTATTGCGTGCGTCTGCTGTTTCCTTTCCTGGCTTGTGTGAAAAAAGGAATGGTGGGGGAGAGACGGATAAAGGACGACGGCGTAAGACGAAATACTGAACACTGCGTATTATGAAGGTATATATATGTATAATACATTAATCATAATGCCAAAATGATAATTCTCAATTCAATCCATAACAAAACTGTAGAAGCCATTTATTTGCGACATTTGAATATGCATCAGTACATAGTCAGTCGTCCAAAACCCTCAAGGATGCTCTAATTTCGACTGTGATAGTTCTGACGTCCATTGTTCCTACCTTGAACAACACGATTGACGTAAGCACGTGTTTCATCAAGTGTCGTCAGGCTGGCTTCATGGATATCTACGATAACAATCAGTCTTATATAGTAGTGAAATAGTATTACAGAAAAAAAATATTGAAAACAATTTTAAAATAGAACGCAACCCCTACCTTGTAGATAATGATGATCATCATTAATGTTGGGAGAGAAGAAGAATGTGCTCTCCCTCATAGTTTGCAAGCAACGCTGCCTCTGATTTACCTGTATGTAAGTTACAGCAAACTTCTCGAACAGGTTGTCAGTGCATTGCAAATGCCAGAAGTTAGGCCCAACGTGCTCTTCACGTACACGTAAGAAAATTATCTGCCGTCTACAAACAAATACAAATGTGAGTAACATTGCAACAGTAGAATTACAAAAAGAAGCATATGATGATCTCATATTATAATTAGCGCTTACTGAAAGTTCATGAGGCCAATCTTGAGGGAAGGGACGCGGCGCCTATATATTGAATCCCACATAAATTCTATCTGACCAACATGAAAAAATGGTTGGTTACGGCGTCGTATATAAATTGATGAATGGTTTTATTTCACATAATGCTCCAGGTGGTTCATCTGGGAGGATCAAGTTTTTTTACCTTATTATTTTCTATATTCAGACCCTTGGCTATTTCCTGATGACATATAAACCTTGACTGTTTAATATTGCATGGAACCTATTAGATTCAAGTGTCATAACTACTTTATGTTTGTGTCACTTTTCGCATGTGATGCTGTTTTGGGGCTGGAAAATGGAGATCCTATGAAGTTGTGAGCTGCAAACTCGATGCGCTTGCCAGATGCTGCTGCTGATGACACCGTCCCCAAGGGCCGTCACTGAGATACTTGCAAAATTATTGGTAAAATAGATGCCTGTTGCCACTTGATGACTACACTTAAACCAGCAATGAGATGATTCACCACCTGCAATCATTTGGGGCTGTCAAATAGAGTAAAACAGGTATGCCCTTGGCAAACATTCATGAATGATTTTATTTCCCATTCAAAACGGTGGTTCATCTGGGAGGATGGCATTATTCTTTTATAGGTCCAGACTGTAGTTGGACTCAATCATTTTCAACCATCTGATGCTCACCTAGGCATAGAAACATTGCCTATTTCCTGTTGGCATAGAAACATTAACTATTGCATGTCACCTAACCTCCAGATGCTACTGCTGATGACACCGTCCCCGACGGCCGGCGCCAGCCCCAAACTCCTGTCAGTTATGTGCACGAAAACTGAGTTCCTTGCAATACTGAAACCGGCAATGAGATGATTCACGACCTGCACGATTTTCGGGCTGATAAAATGAGAGCAAGAGGTATGGCCTCGGCATATAATCCAGTTAGCTGTAATTCTACAATTCTGCATAGAATGGTGACGGAATATGTATTTTTTAATTACAGGTTCTCAAATCTTACACAGTATGACCACGGTACCGATCCGAGATCACAATGTCAGATTTTGTGCAGTATGACCACGGTACCGATCAGAGACGAAGATTTGTAAGAGTAGTATTTGTAAAGGTTATAATACATAAACGCCCAACCTGATTTTGCAATCGCCACTACGGCGGCGACTGGATCACACGCAGATCCGCTGAACAGTGACGGATCGGCGCCGGAAGATCTTTCGTCCCACCTCTCGGACGGCGGCGGCGCCGGGAAAAAACTTCACCCTGTGAAGGAGACCTACGGTATGAGCGCTTGTGGCGGCGGACAAGGGTTTCAGGGTTTGTGACGGCGGTCAAGGGTTTGAGGGGCGTGGACGAATGACCGCGACTCGCAATGGCATCGAGGGCATGACGATTTTCTGGTCCTAGGGGTCCTGTTTCAGATCGATCAGCTGTCATTTCGTAGGTTAACCGTGTTAGATCATTTTAGGTCTTTTTTCTATCTGTGAACCGGCGCGGTTCAGTATGGGCGTAGTTGTATTTTGATGTTTTTTTACCGGTTGGGCGGTAAGTTGCGGGGAGACGGTGGAAAGCGGGAGGTGGGACGAAGTACCAAAAAAAATCAGGGGAGGTGGGACGAAATTTAACCGGCGAAGACTACCAACTGCTCCATTAGAAGTAGAGATATAATATAAATAAATAGTACATAATATTAATATAATAAATAAATAGTAACAAGTAGATTATAACCTTCTTGGTTATTGTCGATTATTAGCGTAAATAATCAATTCTGATGTAAAAAAAAAGCATAAATAATCAATACAGCTGAATTTGACGTAACACTAGAAAATATCAATCTAAATCTGATCCAGCATAGAAGGAAGGACAGATAATTGCATGAGTAATTTGCTGGTTACCAAATATGCCACAGCTGTCTCTTCGGGTATTTCGCCATTGGAACCCCTGTGGGCAATGTTGTAAGGTCTGGATGTCTGTAGTGGCTTCTTCTTGTGGTTTACATCCAGCTGACCGTGTCGACGCGCAGCTGGGTTGGCATCGGATCCTCCGAGGAATATGAGCACAAGGACAATGACGGAGGCGTGCCCTGTCAGAGAATGCATTCAGTTTACAGGATCTTGAAACTAAGTAGTATTAGTACTAAAGAGTCTGACGAACTAATTTGATACAGAATCCATCTTTGTCATATGAAGTTACGCTACTCCAAGATTCAAAATAGTAAGATCATCAAATTCAGATCAAGTCGAGCTTAGCTTATGTCAAAGATTAAAATTCAGATCAAGTCGAGATTAAAAGCATACATCGGCGCTAACTTACATCAAATCTATGCACTATTCTACGGAGTATGAGAGAGAGAGAGAGAGAGAGAGAGAGAGAGAGAGAGAGAGAGAGAGAGAGAGAGAGAGAGAGAGGCCATGGTGTGGTACTTACAGAGGGAAACCATGGTGCTTCTGCAGTTCTGCTGCCTCCCTCCTTTGCTTCCTTCTCCTTCTATCGGAGTAGCCGCCTCCACCTATGGGAGGCGAAGCTATTTGGATTTGGATTTGGACATGGCGTGAGCTTCTACCCCTGCATTTCTGCTGCTTGTTTGATTTTCGGAAGGAGATGAAGTCAGACTGGAGTTGGAAGTCCACTGGACAAACAGGGTGACTGGCTGTCCCGTGCCTGTCGCAGAGTTCGGTATAGCAGGGTTGCCAGGGTATCGGCAAGCTTGCTGTCAGTCAACGATTTCAGCGGTCAACGCATCTGTTGAGAATATGCTGCGTACTCCTTGTAATTCTAGCTTTTGTCTTAAGTCAAAGTTTTGTAATTTTGAACAACTATATACAAAAGAGTAATAACATATATGACATCAAATTAATATATTATGAAAGTACATTTCAAAATAGATCTAGTGATATTAATTTAGTGTCATAAATGCTAGTACTTTTTTCTATAAAGTTGGTCAAAGTTCTAAAACTTTGACCTAGGACAAAAGCTAGAAGTACACCTATTCACGGACGGAGGGAGTATATCTGTGCTGCCTTCGTCTGGGTTCGTCTCGGTTTATTAGTCCCATTGTATTTAAGGTTAAAAGTTGACCACATATTTTACTATCAAAATATTAAAACATGTCATAAAAAGTTATATCATTAGATCTTATTTGAATATAGGTTTATTATTATTATTTTTGCTACATATAATTTATATTTTATTAGTTCAAATTATAATCAAAATATGACCTAAAACTCGAGGAGGACTAGCAAATCAAGACGGAGATAGTAGTTTCAAGATGTTGTAGGTGTGCACAAAATGATTCTGAGTTCCACACATACTATATGTTTCAACACATACTTACAGAAGTAAAAATGCAAAGATAAAATTCTGTGTGACCTGAACGCATAAGAAACATCCTTTGTCTATGGTGTCTGCTACGCGTGAGTGTTGACCGGACAATGACAAAGAAAAGCCAGCAATTAACGTAACTAACCTCAAGAACATCACAACTACAAATCTCATGTAAAAAAGATTATGATAGCCACTTCAGTCGATTTTCCTTTTCTACACGTAATCAATTTTCCTTTTGATTGCAGCAAAGTCCCCAAGCCTCAACTTGTTGGCACCATTCTTTAGTTATGACTTTGAGACCAGTTAGCCTTTTGCCCCGTGGCTGAAATCACATATTTAACCTTTTTGAGAAAGTTCAGCACAAAGTGACTGTTTGCAGAAAACTTTAACACGATTTTGACCTTATTTTTACAACGCTAATGTTGATGGCGTTGTTGATGCACTATGCAATACTAATGTCATTGGTGTTGCTCACATGCGCAACGCCAAGCGTTCTCTCTCACTGCATGCTACTCCCTCTGTAAACTAATATAAGAGCGTTTAGATAATTAAAATAGTGATCTAAATGCTCTTATATTAGTTTACGGAGGGAGTAGTTGTTAATGCCTCAAGGTGACAACGCCATAGTGTTTGACGTTTCATTGCACAATAGCAAAATCAGTGTGTTGGGGCGTTGCTAAAGAGGGTTAGATCGTGCTAAAATTTTCTACATGAGCCTTTTTTGTTGAACTTTCTCAAATGGGTCAAAGGCAGTGATTTTTGTCTAGCCCCGTGGAGAACAAAAGATTACAAAACTAGAGAAAACTAAAGGTTCCACACTAGAATACTCTTGGTTGGTTAGAAATCCCAAATGCTAATGGAAGTGCGAGTAACTACACGTGACTCCTACAGATTTGATCTTCCGCATGACATTGTTACACGTTGGGTACACATGGTCGGCATGGTCTTCCAGCCATGTAGAGCACAGTAGATTGTCAGTTTTTGGTCATTTCAGAAAAAAAACATTTCTTGAAAATATTAAATATTTTTCTAAAACACAAACAATTTTCGAAATTTCTGACCATGTTTGGAAAACATGATTTTTTTTAAATATGTGAACAAATTTTGAAAAGAGAAATAAATTTTGAAAAATAAAATAAAATAGAGAAAAAATGAAAAAAAGAAGGGGAAAGGAAAAATGAAAGGGAAACCCAGAACCTGAAAGAAAGAAAACCGGTTTTGGAACTTTCTTGAAGGTTTTCAAAACCGGGTACTGTAGCCTTTTTTTTAGGGGTATCACCAAGTTTTATTGATCAAACTCCACATGAAGTGGCATTATAATCAGGTCATTGGGTTGCATCAACCAAACATGTCTCCCCTGATCTAGAGAATTGGAAAATTTGGCTAACCTATGGGCGTCGCGGTTGACCGCTCGGCCTTCGAAAGTAAAATTGCAATTAAACAAAAGATCCCTATTCTTTATCTCTGATAAGATGGCCCCGTACACATCATTGGAGCCGCTATAGATCTCACTCACAATCTGCTTCAAGTCAGACGCTACCATGAAGTTCTGTAACATTGGGTCATCTGCTAAGGAGAGAGCCTCCCTGCAGGCAATAGCTTCCATAGTTGCAGCATTGCTCACTCCCTCAATAACCAAAGAGGAGCTTCCAACATAACTACCATTCGCATCTCTACATACAGCCGAGGCCGCTCCCCTGTTCTGATTTCTTGCAATGCTTGCATCAACGTGTATTTTCATGAAGCCCGGTGGAGGCGCCTTGGGCCGCTATGCACCAGCCATGTTAGCTCCCTGCAAATTGACCTTTTTGGCTGATACAATATCCAGTTCTCTGATAAAGCTGCATATAAACTGTTAGTTGTTGTAGGACTCTGGAATATTTCCTCGTGTATTGCTTTCCTCCTCGCCCATCAAATTGTCCAAAAGGTTACTGATAGCTTCACGAAGGCTGCATGCGGTAACGTGTCTATCATTGTGAATAACCACTGCTTAGCGCTAGGCTCCGTCGTCTCGCACAGGTGTTCCGCCAGTTCCCCATCAACCAATGCCCATACGCATCTGGCCATCGAGCACTCGAGCAACGAGTGTCGCCATGAGTCCTACACACCACACAAGCTGCAAGCGCTCGCTGTTGCCATGTTTCTCTTGCCCTCACATCTTCCGTTGGGATAGAATGGCATGCTAATCTCCACAAAATCATATGTATCTTCTCTGGTACTTGAGTACCTCACAAGAGTTTCCAAGATTGCTCGTCTCTGTCCGAGCTTGAGGAGCCCGCTCTTCCATCCATCCATATGCCTCTCCTATATTTTGTGTTTACTATCATTCTGTAGGCCAACTTGACTATAAAACTTCCACTTCTTTCAAAATTCCAAGCCCAGCTATCCGGGATATTAGATGTATAGATTGGAATTTGGACAATAGCCTGGATATCGATCGGGAGGCATACTTCCTCCAGCCTCACACGATTCCATGTTGTTGTTGTGTGATCGATCAGGGATGAAACAAGTTCGGGGGGATTGGCAGATCTTCTCCCATACGGCCTCATCATCACGTCCCTGGGGATCTAGTTGTCCACCCAGATTTTGGTTGTCTCACCATTTCCTATACGTCTGATCAGGCCTAGTTTAAGTATGTCCCGCCCCTCGATAATAGAGCGCCAAATTTGGCTGGGGTGACTCCCAAGTTCTGTTGATAATATACACCCATTGGAAAGTAAATGCTCTTCAAAATTCTTGCACTCAAGATTCCGGCGCCTATAAGATGTGCCATGCTTGTTTCGCTAGCAAAGCAAGATTGAATAGTTCAAAGTCCTTAAAACCGAGACCGCCCATTCCCTTAGGCTTAGTCATGGTCTCCCAAGAGACCCAACTAGTCTTTCTCTTTCCATCCTTGCTCCCCCACCAGAATTTCCTTATCAACATATTTAAGTGCTTACACAAACCCGGTGGCAATTTGAAACAAGACATAGAATATACTAGGACTGCTTGGGCTATATCCTTTATCAAAACTTCTTTTCCAGCACTTGATATAGTTTGTTCAATCCACCCTTGGACCTTACTCCACAAATAATCCTTCAAGTATTTGAAAGCTCCATTTTGGAGGCCCCCACTTCAGTAGGCATGCCTAAGTATTTTGCATTAACTGTTTCATTTGGCACATTCAGCAATAACTTGACTTCCTCCTTAGTGCTCTCCGGGCATCCTTTGCTGAAAAAATTAAAGATTTCTCATGATTTATTCGCTGCCCCAACGCTTGACAATATGTGGTCAACAACTGGTTAATCTCGTGTGCCCCATCAGCACTCGCCCTGAAGAACAACAGGCTGTCATCTACAAATAATAAGTGGTTTACTGGTGGTGCCGAGGGAGCCTCTTTAAGACCACTCATGTTAGATGACTCGTCAACAGATTTTAGGAGGCACGAAAGGCCCTCTGCTGCTATCAAGAAAAGGTACGGGGAAATTTGATCACCCTGTCGTATACCACGCGTAGGTTGAAACTCCTGTAGCTTCTTACCATTAAATAGTACAATTTTTTTACTGACTTCACCATGCCCATAACAATCTGGACCCATTGTTCGGAGAAGCCCAGTTTCAACATAATTGCCTGTAAATACTCCCACTCCACCCTGTCATATGCTTTCATCATATCTAGCTTGAGAGCACCACTTCTATATCTCACAGCAGTGTTTCTCTTCATGAAATGCAGGCATTCATAAGCAGTTATAATGTTATCAGAGATGAGTCTACCTAGGACGAAAGTAGACTGTTCCTCCGATATTATGTCAGGTAACACCAACTTCAGCCTGTTGGAGATAACTTTGGAAGCAATCTTGTACAAGACGTTTCATAACGAGATAGGTTTGAATTGTGCCAATAATGTTGGATTATTTACCTTTGGGATCAGTACCAAGATTGTTTCATTAATGCTATCTGCTGTTTCCTCCCCCTTAACTATCCTCAAGATTGCCTTAGTAACATCTGCGCCACACACCTCCCAGTGTCTTTGGAAAAATGGGCAGGGTACACATCTGGCCCCGGCGCCTTGGTAGGAAACATATGAAATAAAGTTGTCTTTACCTTCTTCTCTGTATATGGTGCATTGAGCAATTCATTCATCTTGTTTGTCACCTTGATTGGGACTGTGTCCAACACCCGGTCCATGTCTAGCACTTGTTCTAAGGTATACAATTCCTTGTAAAAGTTTGTGGCAAATTCCTCCATCTCCTGAATATTATCTGTTAACCTCCCATCAGGGAGCTGGAGGGCTTTTATCTGGTTCTTACGGCGTCGCCGGCTTGCCCGCATGTGGAAAAAGTATGTATTCTTGTCGCCGCTTGCTAGCCATTCTATGCGTGCACGCTGGCGCCATAAAAGTTCCTCTCGGTGAAACAACTCTACCAGCCTGTCACATATCTCCACCTCTGCATGTGAGGGTCCCAATCGTCTCGGTATTGCATGTAACAGGGCCAGATCTTTTTGCAGTTTACCGATTTCCCTTTTTACATTCCCAAAGACTTCCTTGTCCCAATGAGACAGATCGGATGATAGGGCCTCCTGGCGCTGTTTCACTCCCTCGACAGTCCCGTCGCAGTCCTGTCCCCAAGTAGTTCCCACCACCGCAGGCAATCCTTCATGCGACTCCCATGCTCATTCATATTTAAATGCTTTCGGTCCTGCCTTGGGTGCATGCAGTCTCAGGTTCAAGAGCAGTGGGACGTGGTCCGAACACGCAGCAGTTTCGTGCACCAGCTCCGCTTGAGGGAACATCAACGACCAAGATGTTGTCGCCACACATCGATCCAATCGTACTCGTGTGTAAGAACCGCCAACAACTCTCTTCTCAAAAGTCCACGAATTCCCTCTAAATCCAATATCTGACAGTCCAACAATATCAAAAGCATCTCGAAAACCATCCATTTGAGCCTGGCTCTGGTTTCCACCTCCATCATGCTCGTGGAGGTGAAGTACCTCGTTAAAATCTCCGATTGCCATCCATGGTAATGCACTAGTCGAAGCTATTCCCCTCAAGGTGTCCCACGTTTTGAATCTATTCTAGACTTGGGCTTCACCATACACAAATGCCACCCTAAATGGAGTGTTACCAACCTCCTCCAGTTCAGCGTCAGTGTGGTATTTAGAGTAGCCAACAACCTCCAACTTTATTGTATCATTCCAAAAAACACACAAACCACCACTTCTACCAGAACTACTAACAACAAAACTTTTATTGAAACCTAAGGAATTTGGTAAAAACTCCACCCTAGACCCCTCAACCTGAGTTTCGAGAATACATTGGATGGTGGGGGCAAAACGCTTCATCAGAACACAAAGCTCGCGAATTGTCGCAGGGTTGCCCGCCCCACGACAATTCCAACACACGATACTCATTGTCCCTTGCAGTCCTCACCCATGGAGGCCATCTTCTCATTTGAAGTATGCACTTCTACTGCTATGCCATCAGATCCCTTCAGCTTCTTCTTGTTGGCATTTTTCTGTGGTGTACCTCCACCACCCGAAGAAACCCCCAATGGTGTTCTCAAACTGGCCATCAATCGCCGTGGTATTGCCTAACGGAACAATTGTTGTCTTTGGATCAACAGGATCCAACTTGTGTGGCTGCCATGTACTAGAGTCATCCGTTGTACGTTTACCCAGAACCAATAAATCTTCTTGATGATCATTGGTAGCATCCTCTGCTTGCTTCTCCAAAGTTGTTTCAGTGCGAGCATTGTGTCTCCAGCTCTTTGACCCATCATATTCCATGTTCTTTCCCCCCCTCTGACAAAACTGGAGTATGCTTTTGAGCTACCACCCCAACAGCTGGGAGGTCATTGTCATCATCAAATCCCGCCCCACTTGTATGCGGGTGCATGCCCGAATCATAGGGGCTACCCCTTCTTCTGTGACCCCGGCCTCTTCCTCCTCCTAGATCGTTCCTGTCTGGATCCCCTCGGCCTGCTCCGCTGGACCGACTTCGGCCACCTCCAGGGCTAATGCTCCTTGAAGCCAAGATGAAAAGGGCCCATTCAAACTTTGTTGCATCGTGTTCCCCCGTTCCACATTCCTCATACCAGTGCCCCATCATACCACATTCATAGCAAAAGATGGGTAGCTTCTCGAATTTCACACTATATTTCTCTGTTTCGCCAGCCTTTGTGAATTGTACAACTCTTGTAAGTTTTTTCCCGACATCCAACTTCACACGTACTCTGATGAACTCCCCCACAGATCCATTAGGAAGTGTAACTTGAACTTCTTGCACCTCGCCTATACGCTGCGCTAAATTTTCCAGGAAGCTCTTGCTTTTGAGAACGAGGTCTGGCGGCTTGTGGATCTGAGCCCAAGTTTCCAACATGTTCAACTTTACTTTTTCTGGCTTTGAGAAGCCATCATATTCAGCGAGAATTAGGGCATAGCCCTTGAAATCCCAAGGTCCTTTGTGCATACCCTTGTTCCCGTCACCAAGCAATTGAACTGGATAGAAAACAAATTTGGTTTGATCCTCCACCATACCACCGGCTGAGCCGGATTTCAAGCAGCCTTCATATCCCCGATCAAAGCGCTCTGGCTAAAGGATTTTGATGTCAGGAGGCGGCATAGCGCCAACCACTTGGGCCTGACTTCCGCCGCGTCATTCTCATCTTCCCATACAAGATCATCTAGTTCATCATCCTGGAGTGTGAGGCGATCCGGCATGTCGCCAGTGCCGTCTACTCCCCCTCCATGGTTGGTGCTGTCGTCTCCCTGCCCGCCATAACATCAAGAATCACTGCGTCAAAGGTTCCCCACGGGAAACCCTAGATCAAAACTCCCTCTAGTGGCGGCGGGGGCGAGCATACTGACTACTCCCTGGAACAGCTCGGGTAGAGGAGAGGGACAAGGAGAGAACGTGGCCCGAAGCCAGGTAGCAACAACGAACTCACGGCGAAGATCGCCGGAGGACTGGAAAACCCTAGGCCGCCGCCGTAGGGGACTTTGGGCATGGGTACTGTAGTCACCTGCGCTAGTTAAAATGGGCAGGCCCATCTACTCTTTCGCTCACCTTGGCACATGACACCCAGGGGCGACTAGTGTAAGACAGAACAAGGTCTCGCCTGAAACGGGCGACAATGGCCCGGCCAGTGCGTCCAGTCCGCAGACCTAGCGCTCGTTTTTTCACATTTTGTTTTTAGTTTTCTTCTTTATTTTTTTACTGAAATGGTGTTTATCCTGATAGATAGATAATATTTTCATGTTGACCACATTGTCTGGTATGCGCCTCTGATCATTTGTTTTGCACGCGCATGTTAGTGCAAAATTATTAAAAATATTTTGGCAAATCTAATGGTACGATTTTTCATCTTATCAACATAAACATATTTTTATCAATCACTAATGAAGTTTGAAAAGGTTCAGATGCACATTTTAGGAAGTCATTTATTTATGAGTGGTAGATGTATATAGTATTTGATAAAAATATTTATGAATGGTAGATGTATATAGTATTTGATTGTACCAAGCGTGCAAATTCAACATCACCATTTTCAATTCACATTGACACATGAGTTTTTAATATTTACCATTAGTGTCCAGCATGGTTCGTCGACAGAATTAGCGAAGGCGCATGTTAATGCAATTTATTAGTACTACTATCATCTTGCCAATATAAAGATTTTTTTATCAACTAGTACTGTCAAAGTTTGAAAAGTTTTAACTGCACTAACTCATCTATTTACATTCTCTAAAAAAAACTCATTTATTTACACAGAAATTGAAAACCACTTTTAAAGTTTGCATTTCTACCGTTCATGTCCAGCATGGCTCTTCAACATAAGGTGCTAATTTTGTTCCAAAAGAAAAACTTTTTCTACATTGACTCATTCGAAAATGAATGTTTTACGGGGCATATTTTTCGTATTCTAGAGTTGTCAAGAGCCAACTATCGTTCATATGTCCTACATCGTCATTCTTCCAATTCACTTAACACCCCCTAATTAGA
Source organism: Triticum aestivum (assembly GCF_018294505.1). Taxonomy (NCBI): domain Eukaryota; kingdom Viridiplantae; phylum Streptophyta; class Magnoliopsida; order Poales; family Poaceae; genus Triticum; species Triticum aestivum. Next base: position 118,123,322 of record NC_057794.1, on the reverse strand, counting down.
ACCCAATAGAAAGAATGGAGTTCCCTTTTTTTGGCCCATGGATAACCAGAATAACTAAGTACTACATATTCTAATGTAAACCACTTAAAAAATATTCTTCAAGGTTTCTACCTATATTTTCATTCTTTTATGAAATTACATATATATAGTACTCTCTCCGATCTAAGATAAGTGTCGTGCCACGACAGTTCATTTTTGAACTAAAACCACGACATTTATTTTGGATTAAAGAGAGTACTATGCATGCATGAATTGCTAGCCCACACGGGCTGATGACTAGTACGCATAATTAGTGGCAACAGACCTGAGGAGCATTGGAACAAAAATATGCACGCGTGCGTGCGAATCCACCAGAGTACAGGAGCAACAAATTAATGAATTCAAATCGAATCTCACACAACCAATCTCTCAAGAATCCACTAGCTTATCGATCGACGGACAACAGAAAGATGAACAAAAGAATGAGAAGCCTCTGCGCATGTACAGGCTCAGAAGAGCTTGTACGGGGAGGAGGCGTCCAACGGGTGGATGAGGTAGGTGAGCACCAGCGCCAGGATCATCAGAAAGTAGGCAACGCCCTGGTCGACCGAGGACGCTGCACGCATCGACGAGAAACAAGTGTGAGGAAATCCAGAAGGGAAAAGCAATTCAGAAGGGGAAGATGCTGGAGTTTGATGGCTCACCGTCGCTGGTGGGCGCCGGCGCGGGGGCCTGCGCGGCGGCGAGGGCCGGCATGAAGACGGCGAGGAGGAGCGCGGGGGCGGCGACGAAACCAAAAAGGGTTCTCGCCATGGCAGCCGCGTATCTTGTGAATAGAAGATGCCTCTATCTCTCTCCTTGACTCCTTGCCTTGTCCTCACGTTCTGCCGCTTCTTGTGCCATTATATAACCTCCCCTGATAATTGATTGATTATATAACGGCTCTCTTTCCCTCTCCTGGAATTCGCTGGACCTCGCTGGGATCGCGATGGCGTCTTGCGCCAGCGCCGGGGCCCGCTCACATGGGCGACCGTTGCTGAATTTCTTTTCCGTCTTTACAGTCTGGATCCTGGATTGAGGTTGGCTGTCTATGCGTTTGGTTGTGCTGCGCAATCATCTGGCCGCAGAAACATTCCCGTTTGTTTACTGGTTTGGTTGGACGTGACGCCGAATCAGATTCACTACATGCGAATAGAATTCAGGTTTTGATTAATGCGCATTATATTGCTAGCAAGTACTTGCAGCCGGCGAATACAAAATTACGAAAATCAAATCACCGGGGCGTGTTTAGTTGCCTACACGGTGGTAGATGGCAGGTCCTGTAAGACGCTCCTTGTGACAAAATTTGTAAATTCCAAACATTTTTTGTAATTCTGAAAGTTTTTTTTAAAGCAAAGAATTTTTAAAATTCTGAACAGATTTTAAAGAGTTTGAACATTTCTTGAAATTTGTGAATTTATGAAAAATAGAAAAAGAAACAAAAATTGAAAGACCGGGAAAAAGGGTAAAAAAAAGCAACAACGAAGAGAAAACTGGTTTAAAAATCTTGTAGAAGGTTACCAAAATCAGTAAAAACAGGCATGGAACCTTCGCACAACCGGAGCGAGAACCCTCTGCTTACTTTGCTTACCACTGCCCACTTGGTTGCAGCATAATTGTTAATTAGGGGTAAGAGGGGACAGGCCCGTATAGAAAGTCAATCCTTCTTTTTCCGATATGCCGCTCCGCAAGTAAGGAGTGCCACGCACGAGCGGAGCGAAAACTAAGCAAGGGGAATTCTGTCATTCCATGGAAAGCATGCGAAATCCTTTGATTGTTTATATAATCAAAATAACTATAGTCTTTCTTGTTCCACTTGCAAGGTAAGGAAAATAAAATGTCAGTTTCGTTATTACAACCTTATTTTTTTATGTGAAAGACAAAAAGCTACGCGCAAATTCTCATTGGATCTCGGTTGTTCTTAACAGCGATGGCTATTCATTTAAGTCTTCGGGTAGCACCACCAGATCTTCAACAAGGTGGAAATTCTCGTATTTCGTATGTACATGTTCCCGCGGCTCGGATGAGTATAGTTATTTATATCGTGACAGCTATAAACAGTTCCTTGTTTCCATTAACAAAACATCCCCTTTTTATTCGCTCTTCCGGAACCGGTACAGAAATTGGTGCTTTTTCTACTTTGTTTACGTTAGTGACTAGGGGGTTTCGGGGAAGGCCTATGTGGGGTACCTTTCGGGTGTGGGATGCTCGTTTAACTTCTGTATTCATCTTGTTCGTTATTTACCTGGGTGCACTGCGTTTTCAAAAGCTTCCTGTCAAACCGGCTCCTATTTCAATCCGTGCTGGACCGATCGATATACCAATAATAAAGTCTCCAGTCAACTGGTGGAATACATCGCATCAACCTGGGAGCATTAGCTGATCTGGTACATCAATACATGTTCCTATGCCCATTCCAATCTTGTCTAACTTTGCTAACTTCCCCTTCTCTACACGTATCTTGTTCGTTCTGGAAACACGTCTTCCTATTCCATCTTTTCCCCGAATCTCCCTTAACGGAAGAAATACCACTAAAACCTAGTTCGCTCTCAAATAAAAACCTAGTTCACTCGCTAAAGCATCCATGGCTGAATGGTGAAAGCGCCCACCAACCTAGAAAGGCAAAATGGGTCAAAAAGTAGGTTCGATTCCTGCCGGATGCACTGCCTCTTAAAGACAGAAACAGAGGAGGGAAAGAAGGTAGTATAGGGAACTTGCTTTTTGATTCTTATCGAAAGTGAATCCCTCTAAAATTCTGTTAGTGTTTTATGAGAAAATCTTTTATAGACACAACAAGTGTGAAAATCCTTAGTCACTAGGCAAGAAAACTCGATGGGAACAAAAAGGATACAATTAGTTCAGAATCAAAAAAATGTACAATTTCAAAGGAAAGAAGGAATGTCAAGTTTCCCTCCATTGAACATCAATCAATCTAGAAATAGGTAAAGGAAGGCGTATCACAGGGGTATTTTTCTTTTTTCTATTCACTTCCGTGGGGTTCTAAATTGAAAACCTGAACACAAACAAAGTCGTATTGAAATTACATAAAAAAAGAAAAGGGAGGAGTAGCTCATGGTTTAAAGAAAAGGGAGGAGATGGATCGAATTCAGTCTTTTTCCTTTCTTTGATGATCTTCAACACATCTATTTGAATTCCCTGTGAGTGAAGGATTTCTCGTATGGAGAAAAACCTCTCGAGCACTATCTGATCTTAATTTTATATTTCAAATATGGGACCTGCCTTTCTAATGGGACATCCTGGCAACATGCCTAATCATGCATGTGGCCAAGTACTCGACCAATCCTCGGAGCGAAGGGATGAACGAATTCTAGAGGTCTGGTTCATTGAGGTCAGCATCACATTAAACCTTTAGCACTTCCGTTCGATATTGGATGGAGTATGGCTGGAAGGTCAGCCTAGCTAGTCTTGTCAATCGGCCCTGACTCGTCTTCTCCTTGGTACCTACCGCTATTGAAATTCGGTACCTATATTCCTAAAACAAGACAGACCTTCATGAAGACCTTCTATTTTGGAATAAGATCAGACATTTCCACATTGAGGTGAAATTACATATGAGGAAAATAATCCTGGACTACGAAAACAGCCCTTGTGTGGTAGAACCAGGTCTTCCACCGGGCGGTTAGCCAGGTACTGAAGCCCCTATCTTGATATAGAATAGAAGTGAGTTCACACTAAAAATAGAAGAAGCCCTATGATTTTTTAGCCCTGCTATCAATCACTTCGGTAAAGGGATCGAAAGATTATGATCTAAAATAGAGATTTGAGAGTCCCTCGTGTGAGTACGCGCTGAAGAGCAAGGAGTGAAAGTGTGTTCATCTTTCTTTCTGCTAGTTGTTTCCTGCTAATAGTGATTAGTGAGTGCCCCATACATAGCCAATGTCCGCCCGTGTTCACATCCAGTCTTTTCTGTACACTAGTGCAGCTTCCAGCTCTATGCTATGTATGGTAGTCGTTTGACTCGGGAATCCCTAATAAAAGCTTTTAGTCCGTGCCTGGCAGTTTCAGCCGTGGTCCAGTCCAGCAGCCTCTTTTCGATCCAAGAGTCGCATGAGAAGAAAGCTTCCGGTTAGCTTTAGTTAGTGTTAGTTAAATAGAACGGGAACCACGTAACTATGCCAAGCCCGATCTTGGTTCCAATGCTGCAGAGAAAGGTTATGGGTAAAAAGAAGGTCTTTATCCTGGTGCTGCGGAGACCAGTGTTGCTGATCGAACTCATTTTCTTTCGAGGAGATTGAAAATCTCTGAATTCCTGTGAAACGAATTTACATATTTATTGCGAGGGGCTTTGAAAAGCGAAAGGATGAAGACTGATTTAGATCCTCTGAAAGCGCAGGAAGTATGCCTTTTGAGCTTTTTCTCCACCCACCTCTGAGCATCCTGTTGGAATGGTCCTAGGAAAGACTACGTACGAGAAATCATTCTCACAACCAACTTTCCTTCTTCTGAGCAAATAAATGTAGTATTTAGTCCAACCAATCATTGGTGAATCTATGTCTTTCGTGAAAAGTGGAGTATTTGTGCCCAAGATCTTTCTATTCCCTTTAGTAGGTGTACACATCTCGTATGGTAAATATACCTTTGTGCCCTATAAGTAAGATTGATTGACGGAGTCAAGAGATGGAGATCTTGGTTTAGCAGCGGCTGCCTGTCCTTTTCTTTCGTGAAAGGTATGATCTAGAGTGTGATTCTGATCCCGTGATTGGGTGCTTGGCGTAGAATGAGTGGAACATACTAGGAATGTCGAATGCTCGCTTAGTGAGGGAGCTCTGTTGGAGAAGAGTGGGACTAGAAAGAGGGAATACCCATGTCAGGCCATGTAAGGCCAATAGTTGAGGTACTGAGATCCAGACAAAACTCCAAACATGTAAGAATGTACCTTGAAGCAAGGTTTCTACTGGTTAATGCGTTCCACCCTATTGATGACAGCTAATGTTACTAAAAGCTTAGATGAAGAAAGAGCTTCTGAGCGAAGGCTTGTTGGCTTTGGTTGTTGGCGTGGATTATCTTGTTAAGCTCTGCAGAGATGGTGAGCGTGAAGAAAGGACACTACCATCAAAGAAAGACAGCTCTCAAATGGATTTGCTGGTCTATGATGACCAAGTAGAAGCATCCGTTCCACATAGGTGATTTTTATAGAAGCATAGGCGCAAGCTCTTCTCAAAAGAATTTCGTTTATAGGATTCAGTCGTCCGTTTGTTTTGTTTTGAATTGACATAGAGAAATCTTTCTCGCATTCCCTTAATTTAGGAATAGGTGGCGACGGCTACTTGTTCCTTGTATGTATGTATATATATATATATATACATATATATATATATATATATATATATATATATATAAAGGGGTTATGTTTCCTTTACGGCAATAAGAGTTGATTCCCTTGCTTGTAGTTTTGGATCGATTCCATGTATTTCACATATTTAAGAGTGGTTAGGAGAGAGAATCAATGTTTATGGGAAGAGGGAAAGAAAGATCAGGGGAAGAAGCGGGGTAGGGGAATTGGTCGACTCACCAGGCTCATGACCTGAAGACTGCAGGTTCGAATCCTGTCCCCGCCTAATCATAATCAAAATCTGAGTTTGATCCTGGCTTAGAAGGAACGCTAGCTATATGCTTAACACATGCAAGTCGAACGTTGTTTTCAGGGAGTTGGACAGAAGGAAAAGAGGCTCCCAGCTAAAGTGGTCTCGCCCTGCTTCAAAACTATAGGGCGCGCGCTATGGCTTTGACCTAACGGCCTCCGTTTGCTGGAATCGGAATAGTTGAGAACAAAGTGGCGAACGGGAGCGTAACGCGTGGGAATCTGCCGAACAGTTTGGGCCCAATCATGAAGAAAGCTCAAAAAACGTTGTTTGATGAGCCTGCATAGTATTAGGTAGTTGGTCAGGTAAAGGCTGACCAAGCCAATGATGCTTAGCTGGTCTTTTCGGATGATCAGCCACACTGGGACTGAGACACGACCCGGACTCCCACGGGGGGCAACAGTGGGGAATCTTGGACAATGGGCGAAAGCCCGATTCTAGCAATATCGCGTGAGTGAAGAAGGGCAATGCCGCTTGTAAAGCTCTTTCGTTGAGTGCGCAATCATGACAGGACTCGAGAAAGAAGCCCCGGCTAACTCCGTGCCAGCAGCCACGATAAGACAGGGGGGGGGGGCAAGTGTTCTTCGGAATGACTGGGCGTAAAGGGCACACAGGCGGTGAATCGGGTTGAAAGTGAAAGTCGCCCAAAAGTGGCGGAATGATGTCGAAACCAATTCACTTGAGTGAGACAGAGGAGAGTGGAATTTCGTGTGTAGGGGTGAAATCTGTAGATCTACGAAGGAACACCAAAAGCGAAGGCAAATCTCTGGGTCCCTACCAACACTGGGGTGTGAAAGCATGGGGAGCGAACATGATTAGATACCCTGGTAGTCCATGCCATAAACGATGAGTGTTCGCCCTTGGTCTACGCGGATTAGGGGCCCAGCTAACGCGTGAAACACTCCGCCTGGGGAGTACGGTCGCAAGACCGAAACTCAAAGGAATTGACGGGGGCCTGCACAAGCGATGGAGCATGTGGTTTAATTCGATAGAATGTGCAAAACCTTACCAGCCCTTGACATATGAACAACAAAACCTGTCCTTAACAGGATGGTACTGACTTTCATACAGGTGCTGCATGGCTATCGCCAGCTCGTGTCGTGAGATGTTTGGTCAAGTCCTATAACGAGCGAAACCCTCGTTTTGTGTTGCTGAGACATGCGCCTAAGGAGAAATTGCCACTGAGTGACGTGCCAGCGCTACTACTTGATTGAGTGCCAGTACGTAGCTGTGCTTTCAGCAAGAATTTCACCATTGGGAGCCGGTGCCTTTCGAAGCACTTTCACATGTGAACCGAAGTCGTCTTGCCCAAGACCCACGGAGATCTACCTATTGTGACGTCAAAGTACCAGTGAGCATGGAGGTTTGGTTGAAATTGGTTACGATGATGTCGAGTTGGCGGCGGAGGAAGACTCGGCATGAAGGCCAGAAAATGGTGTGGAACGTAGTGGTAATAGTACGCGCCCCACTCCGAAACAAAGAAAGAGGTGCGTGCCGCACTCACGAGGGACTGCCAGTGAGATACTGGAGGAAGGTGGGGATGACGTCAAGTCCGCATGGCCCTTATGGGCTGGGCCACACACGTGCTACAATGGCAATGACAATGGGAAGCAAGGCTGTAAGGAGGAGCGAATCCAGAAAGATTGCCTTAGTTCGGATTGTTCTCTGCAACTCGGGAACGTGAAGTTGAAATCGCTAGTAATCGCGGATCAGCATGCCGCGGTGAATATGTACCGGGCCCTATACACACCGCCCGTCACACCCTGGGAATTGGTTTCACCCGAAGCATCGGACCAATGATCACCCATGACTTCTGTGTACCACTAGTGCCACAAAGGCCTTTGGTGGTCTTATTGGCGCATACCACGATGGGGTCTTCGACTAGGGGAACCTGTGGCTGGATTGAATCCTTCGTGATGGAAATGCCCTCGCCTACTTGACTAAACTAAGGACCTCGACGGTATAAACATGTAGATTTTCTACTTTTCCATTTTCCTTCTTGTTTATCAATCACCAATCAAGACAAACAGGGCATTACGGTGAGACGTGAAAAGACCCGATCCCATTCCGACCTCGATATATATGTGGAATCGTCTTGTGCCATATGTACTGAAATTGTTCGGGAGACATGGTCAAAGCCCGGAGAAAGAGCAAGAAAACGGATGCGCTAACCCGCAACGGCTTTCACGCTAGTTTCACAAAAAATCGTATAAAAATCAAGCAAGAAAACTAAAGAAAGTGTTAGCGCATTGGACTTGGAATCCAAATTGTGCTAGCTGACAAAGAAAAAATGGAATATAACAGAGAAATATTGGTTCTGACTGGTTGGTAAAAGGACTCTAAATCCTTTGAGTGGTTCGATTCCACAACAAAACAAAGAATGAAATGAATGAATGAGAGCCATGACCATGCCTCCAGTAGGAAGATCGAGGAATCGATGCTGGCGCTCTTGGTTCATGGGATCCTAACCGCGATGGGGAGATTAGATATTATTCTTTCGTAAGTCCATCCAATGGAGATAGGTTGAGGAGAAAGAAAGGAGAAAACTAAAGAGAAAGATGGACAGTAGATTGATAGTATCCGAATCAAATAAGAAAAAAACGTAGCTATTTCATCAAATCCCGATTGTGTGGGTGTGAAGTGGAAAAATCCCGTTCTGGCTGGCAGCGAGCATATGACTGAAAATCCTCTTTCGCCGGGCCTTTTGGACTCGAAATTCAAACGGAGAGAGTGGTTTGAATCCACCTCAGAACGAACAATGAAAAAGGCGTCGAGCGGGTGCAAGCTCGAGGAGCTAGGAAGGATGGAAGAAAGCTTGACCGTTTTTTCACTGAACTACTCGAACTTTTTGTTTGAAAAAGCGGAAATAGCTCAGTTCGAGAGAGGGTTGAGCTTCATCGGTTAGTGTGCACCAAAGGATGAGGTTTCTTTCCCGTCCTACAAATTGAAACCGTTCTAGCTTGATACTGCGATATCGTCAAATCATCCAACGGAGCATGGAAACCATTTCGGTGGCGGTAATGGCCTCCAGTAGTTTTCTATGGAACCATACCACTATAGTCATCTATATGATTAGACCGTGCCGCTTCACTAGACTTTCCTGAACCATCCATTTGATCCCCACGGTCGTGACACCACTTTCTAAACAAAAGTTTCCAAAATCCAATGCGAAACCAAGCAGTAAGAGAAATTCATCATGGTAATTATTAGTCGAAAACCAAAGTGGAACGTAGAGAACGGACAGTCAGTTACAATGAAAAAATTGTTGAGGAATCATGTTGAAAGAATAACATTCTGTGTCATAAATATCATATATAGAGATTTTTCATGTATCGACGCTTTTGATTCAATTATGAAAGTACGCTGTACTGGACTTGCACCCCTAGTTACGCAGAAGTGCAAGCACGGAAGCGGATGACCGGACCCTACCGACATACTCAAAAAGTATTCTATACTGGGGTATGTGCTCTTGACAAGTAGTGTTTCCAGTCTAGCTGTGTCAAATCGGGTGTGAAGTGTCCTTCTAGGTTCTGGTTGGTAGAGCAGAGGACTGAAAATCCTCTTTAGTTTCATGCATGTGACTCTAAATCCCAATTGCACTAGCTCTGTGATTCAATTCCACAACCGAACAAACAATGAATGAATGTGGGCGGTCAACCAGGTAAGCCTGTGCCCAGGAAAGAAAGGACTAGGGAGGGATTGAGACAAGCTTTCACAGTGGAAAATGAAAAAAAAGCATATCGTCCTTAGAAATTGTGGAATTTTACTCAGCTAGAGCTATGGTTTAGCATCAAGAGGGAAGTTTTGTAAAAGCAACATGAAGAATTGCTCAGATACCCGTGAGCGTATATAACTTGGGTCATGTTATAAATGCTCTGGCTAAACCTATTGATGGGAGAGGCAAAATTGTAGCTTCCGAATCTCGCTTAATTGAATCTCCTGCTCCAAGTAGAATTTCCAGGCGTTCCATATACGAACCTCTTCAAACCGGGCTTATTGCTATCGATTCGATGATCCCTATAGGGCGCGGTCAGCGAGAGTTCATTATTGGGGATAGACAGACTGGCAAAATAGCAGTAGCCACAGATACAATTCTCAATCAAAAAGGGCAAGGTGTAATATGTGTTTATGTAGCTATCGGTCAAAGAGCATCCTTCGTAGCTCAAGTAGTAACTACTTTCCATGAGGAGGGGGCCATGGTATACACTATTGTAGTAGCTGAAATGGCGGATTCACCTGCTGCATTACAATACCTCACTCCTTATACGGGAGCAGCCCTGGCTGAGTATTTTATGTACCGCGAACGGTATACTTTAATAATTTATGATGATCTCTCCAAACAGGCACAAGCTTATCGCCAAATGTCCCTTCTATTAAGAAGACCTCCTGACCGTGAGGCTTATCCAGGGGATGTTTTTTATTTGCATTCACGCCTTTTAGAAAGAGCCGCTAAATTAAGTTCTCTTTTAGGCGAAGGAAGTATGACCGCTTTACCAATAGTTGAGACTCAATCTAGAGACGTTTCCGCCTATATTCCTACTAATGTAATTGATACGTCTCCAACGTATCTACTTTTCCAAACACTTTTGCCCTTGTTTTGGACTCTAACTTGCATGATTTGAATGGAACTAACCCGGACTGACGCTGTTTTCAGCAGAATTACCATGGTATTATTTATGTGTAGGAGCAAACGTTCTCGGAATGACCTGAAACTTCACGGAGCCACTTTTTAGAAAATAAGAATAACACCTGCAAAAGATGAAGGCCAGGGGGCCCACCACCTCTCCACGAGGGTGGGGGGCGCGCACCCCTACCTCGTGGGCCCCTTGTTGACTCTCCGACTCCAACTCCAACTCCATATATTGAGTTTCGGGGAGAAAAAAATTAGAGAGAAGAAATCATCGCGTTTTACGATATGGAGCCGCCGCCAAGCCCTAAAACCTCTCGGGAGGGCTGATCTATAGTCCGTTCGGGGCTCCGGAGAGGGGGATCCGTCGCCATCGTCATCATCAACCATCCTCCATCACCAATTTCATGATGCCCACCGCCGTGCGTGAGTAATTCCATTGTAGGCTTGCTGGACGGTGATGGGTTGGATGGGATCTATCATGTAATCAAGTTAGTTTTGTTAGGGTTTGATCCCTAGTGTCCACTATGTTCTGAGATTGATGTTGCTATGACTTTGCTATGCTTAATGCTTGTCACTAGGGCCCGATTGCCATTATTTTAGATCTCAACCTATTATGTTTTCATCAATATATGAGTGTTCTTGATCCTATCTTGCAAGTCTATAGTCACCTATTATGTGTTATGATCCGTTAACCCCGAAGTGACAATAATCGGGATACTTACCGGTGATGACCGTAGTTTGAGGAGTTCAAGTATTCACAATGTTATAATGCTTTGTTCCGGTTCTCTATTAAAAGGAGGCCTTAATATCCCTTAGTTTCCGTAAGGACCCCACTGCCACGGGAGGGTAGGACAAAAGATGTCATGCAAGTTCTTTTCCATAAGCACGTATGACTATATTCGGAATACATGCCTACATTACATTGACGAACTTGAGCTAGTTCTGTGTCACCCTAGATTATGACTGCTACATGATGAACCACATCCGACATAATTCTCTATCACTGATCCATTGCCTACGAGCTTTCCATATATTGTTCTCCGCTTATTTACTTTTCCGTTGCTATTGCTATCATCACTACAAAATACCAAAAACATTACTTTTACTACTGTTACCTTTTGTTACCGTTATCACTACTATCATATTACTTTGCTACTAAACACTTTGCTGCAGATATTAAGTTTCCAGGTGTGGTTGAATTGACAACTCAGCTGCTAATACTTGAGAATATTCTTTGGCTCCCCTTGTGTCGAATCAATAAATTTGGGTTGAATACTCTACCCTCGAAAACTGTTGCGATCCCCTATACTTGTGGGTTATCAAGACTATTTTCTGGCGCCGTTGCCGGGGAGCATAGCTCTATTCTTTGAGTCACTTGGGATTTATATCTGCTTATCATTATGAATAATTTGAGAGATCCAAAAACCAAGATCTATCCCTCAACTACGAGGGGAGGTAAGGAACTGCCATCTAGCTCTGCACTTGATTCACCTTCTGTTATGAGTAAGTTTGCGACACCTACACCTGCTTCTGCTATTCGTTCTGATATGTCGCATGTTATTGATGATGCCACTTCTGCTATGCATGATACTTATGATGAAACTACCTCTATGCCTGATACTACTGTGCCACTTAGTGACTTTCTTGATGAACATCTTTCTAGGGATAGAGAAATTGAACTACTGAATCTGATGATACCGATGAAAGTGATGATGAAGAATCACTTGTTATTCCTAAGGGTTATGTTTTTGATCAAGAAGCTTCTTTAGCTATTTTAACTTGCAAAAATAGAAATGAACTCAAAAGGTTATTAGCTAAATGGAGTAAGCAATCTCTAAATGCTAGAATGAAACTTGACCCTGCTTTTGCTACTTCACCTATCTTTGTTACTGATAAGGATTATGAATTCTCTGTTCATCCTGATATAATTACTTTGGTTGAATCTGATCCTTTTCATGGTTATGAATCTGAAACTTTTGTGGCACATCTTACTAAATTAAATGATATAGCTACCCTGTTTACTAAAGATGAGAGAGCTTGTTACTTTTATATCCTTAAAATATTTCCGTTCTCATTAAAGGGTGATGCTAAGATATGGTTTAATTCTCTTGATCCTAGTTGTGTGCGTAGTCCCCAGGATATGATTTATTACTTCTCTGCTAAATATTTCCCTGCTCATAAGAAACAAGCTGCTTTAAGGGATATATATAATTTTGTGCAAATTGAAGAAGAGAGTCTCCCACAAGCTTGGGGGAGGCTTCTCCAATTACTCCAGAGATTACCTGGATAGTTGTGCTGGTTCTGTTTTCAGGGAAAGAACACCGGATGAAGCTGAAATTCTATTGAATAATATGTTGACAAATGAAAATAATTGGACACCTCTGGAGCCAATTCACGAGCCTATTCCTAAACCAACTCCGAAGAAGAGGGGTATTCTATTTCTCAGTCCTGAAGATATGCAAGAGGCAAAGAAATCTATGAAAGAAAAAGGTATTAAAGCTAAAGATGTTAAGAATTTACCTCCTATTGAAGAAATACATGGTCTTAATTTACCGCCTGTTGAATAAACATATAATCTTAATCCTTTACCTATTGAAGAAACTCATGGTCTTGATAACCCGACACAGGTAGTAAAGGTAAATTCTCTCTATAGATATGATAAAGCTGAAGTCCCATTTACTAAATTTGCTAGCCCATGCTTAGATGAGTTTGATAAATTTATGGCTAAGCAAGAAGATTTTAATGCTTATTTTGGTAGACAATTGAAATATAATTCAAATATGCTTGAACACTTGGGTGATTATATGGCTAATGTTAAAGGTGAACTTAAACTTATTAGTAAACATGCTTCTATGGTTACCACTCAAGTAGAACAAGTACTTAAAGCTCAAAGTGATTTGCTCAATGAATTGAATAGTAAAGATAATGATAATGCTGTTAGAGTGGCTACTAGAACTGGTAGAATGACTCGGGAACCTTTGTATCCTGAAGGCCACCCTAAGAGAATTGAGCAAGATTCTCAGAGAAATAATATAGATGCACCTAGTCCTTCTAAAAGGAAGAAAAAGAAAAATGATAGGACTTTGCATGCTTCTAGTGAACCTGTTATTGAATCACCTGAGAATCCAAATGATATTTCTATTTCTGATGCTGAAACCCAATCTGGTAATGAACCGGAAACTAGTGATAAAGCTAATAATAATGTTCATGATGATGCTCAACCTAGTAATGATAATGATATAGAAATTGAACCTGCTGTTGATCTTGATAACCCACAATCAAAGAATCAACGTTATGATAAGAAAGACTTTATTGCTAGAAAACATGGTAAAGAAACAGAGCCTTGGGTTCAGAAACCCATACTTTTCCTCCCAAACCATCCAAGAAAAAGGATGATGAGGATTTTGAGCGCTTTGCTGAAATGATTAGACCTATCTTTTTGCGTATGCGATTAACTGATATGCTTAAAACCAACCCTTATGCTAAGTACATGAAAGATATTATTACAAATAAAAGAAAGATACCAGAAGCTGAAATTTCCACCATGCTTGCTAATTATACTTTTAAGGGTGGAATACCAAAGAAACTTGGAGATCCAGGAGTACCCACTATACCATGCTCCATTAAAAGAAACTATGTTAAAACTGCTTATGTGATCTTGGAGCCGGTGTTAGTGTTATGTCTCTCTCTTTATATCATAGACTTGATTTAAATAAGTTGACACCTACTAAAATATCTTTGCAAATGGCTGATAAATCAACTCCTATACCTGTCGGTATTTGTGAGGATGTGCCTGTTGTAGTTGCAAACGTCACTATTTTAATGGACTTTGTTATTCTTGATATTCCCGAGGACGATAGTATGTCTATTATTCTTGGAAGACCCTTTTTGAATACTGCAGGGGCTGTTATTGATTGCACTAAAGGCAATGTCACTTTTCATGTTAATGGTAATGAGCATATGGTACACTTTCCGAGGAAACAACCTCAAGTTCATAGTATCAGCTCTATTGGAAAAATGCCATCGATTATATTTGGAGGTTTTGAATTTCCTCTACCTACTGTCAATAAGAAATATGATATTCTTATTATTGGGGATGTGCATATCCCCTTTGAGGTAGCATAGTGTTATTCGAAATTTCTCCGGTTCCATGTTATTCGAAATGAGTTCGTTAACAAGACTTGATCAACCTTGTTAGTGGATTCCTTTTGATGATCATGAGATGGATGAAACTAGAAGGCACAACCTTCTGTACCCCACTTTTACTTTCTGTTATTTATATTAAATAAAATAAAAATAAATATTTTTCTGTCTGTTATCTGATTATCCGTGCAATATAAAAATACCTCGAAAATAAAAGTTCTCCAAATGCCCTGAAATTTAAATATGATTTTTTCCAGAATATTTGAGAATATTTGGCACTGAGAACACAACAGGGGAGGTCAACCACCTGCCCACGAGGGTGGAGGGCGCGCCCTACCCCCTGGGTGCGCCCCCTGCCTCGTGGGCCCACGGTGGCCCTCCTCCACTTATTCCTGCACCCACATACTTCATCTTCCTCCCACAAACACGAATATCCAGCTCAAGCACGAGTTCTAGCTCACTTTGCTGCCATTTTCGATCTCCTTGCTCAAAGCACCTCTCACAAAACTGCCTGGGGAGATTGTTCCTTGGTATGCGACTCCTCCATTGGTCCAATTAGTTTTTTTTCTAGTGCTTTATTCATTGCAAATTTTTTCTGCTTAGGTGACCCTGTTCTTGAGCTTGCATGTCAAATTTATATGGTCAAAAGTAGTTTTGATGCATGATATAGACTCTAGGCACTTGTAGGAGTAGTTGCTATCAATATTATTGAGTTTGGTTTACTTTTATTTTGAAGTTACTAAAAATTTCAGAATTTTTCAGAAAATGATGAGGAGACTTTTGAGGGGCTCATCGAGCCAAAGCTTGAAGGAAAAGGCAACAAAGCCTAAGTATAATCTGCCTTGCACCGCAGAGATTCGGGCGTGTGAATGGCCTTCCGATGATTTCTTGAGAGCAGCCGGGATTTATGAAGATTTTCATGAATTGGCTAAAAATGCAGGCCTCACCGCTTTTCTCCACGACCAATGCGATCAGTGTCTCTTACTCACAAATACCTTTGTGCAAAACTTTCATTTCCATTCTAGGAGCTCACCACCTACGGTGGAGTTTCATTTATATGATGAGCATAAGGAGATGTCATTTTATGATTTTTGTCGGGTTTGTTTAGTCCCTTTTGAGGGCAAGATAGAAGAACCACATCACGATGATGTGGAGGGGTTCATTGATACTATCACTGTAGGGGAAAGAAGGAAGGTTTCCGATGCACGAATCACTAGCATACATTTTCCTGTTTTACGTTATTTTGCATTATTTGCTAGTCGTTGCTTAATTGGTCGCGGAAACTGTGGAAACCTTAGTATCCCTGATATTATTATTTTTCTCCATGGTTTATATGGTGATAACTCTGTTAGTATGGGCGGCATTATTGCCAAACGGTTAAGTTTGAACCGTACAAAGGGCCCCATCTTTAGAGGCATCTATGCTTCACGCCTAGCTGCACATTTTAACATACTTGTTAGTCATGCTGAGAAGGAAGAAAAAGTGTTGCCTCGTGTTTATCTAGATTATAAAAGTATGGTGGCACATGATTTTAGTGTTAAGAATAGGGAAGGAGAGCTTAAATATCAATTGTTCTTTAATAAACACCATCCTGAGACTATTACCCTGCCCGCTCCTTCTTTGTTTGATTTATCTGTAGGCACGTACCTTGTTCCGTTGAAGGATATTCACGCCTACCGGAACCCTACACCATCTGAGGAGCTAGAGCCGGAACCACAAATTGATCCTTCACGATAGTCTAATTACCAGTGGGATCCGGAGGTGATTGTCAGCCAGTGGCAATTAGAGTCTTCCTCTTCTTCTTCTCAGTACGACCCCAACTATTATTATGGATATCCGCCAGGCCAGACGTGGCCATAGACCAACTTAGGCCAAAAGCCTAAGCTTGGGGGAGTATGTATTTCCCACCGACATTACATTTATGTTCACACACTCATTGCTAGATGTCGGTGCTCATACTTTTTCATTGTATCATCCATGCTAGTTTATTTTCCTTCTTTATGCTTTCTTGTGTGTTTAATAAACCTTAAGAGAAACCCAAAAAAAATTAGTTGTAGCTTTTAATCAGTTTAATTTCCATGCTTGTAGCAGTAATTAAAAAGAAAACCCAAAAAGATTTCCTGTTCTTCTTTTGCTTGTTGGGAGCTGTCCCGTGTAAATAGTTTTATTTCTTTTCTTTTCTTTGGGGGTCGATAGGAGAAGAACATAATTAAATTGTTGAAGTGGCTCTTATATGCATGATTGTTTATCTAACAAAAGAGCCCATATTGCCTTGTCTTCTCCTGTTTATTGAATGCTTGCAGACTCCAGCTTAGTCCAATGCACGCGCACTATTATTATTATTCACATCGTTTGGTCATGCAAGTGAAAGGCAATAATGATGATTATATAATGAACTTATTGAGATGAGAAAAGCTGGTATGAACTCGACCTGTTTTGTTTTTGTAAATATGATTAGTTCATCGTTCCTGATTCGGCCTATTATGAATAAACATGTTTGCAATGACAATTAGAGATCATAGTTTCTTGTGCCATGCTTGATTAGCTATGAGTTATAATGGTTTACCTTGCGTGCCAACATGCTATTAAAATGGTTATGATGTGGTATGATAGGGTGGTATCCTCCTCTGAATGATTTAAGTGACTTGACTTGGCACATGTTCACGCATGTAGTTGAAACAAAATCAACATAGCCTTCACGATATTTATGTTCATGGTGGATTATATCCTACTCATGCTTGCATTCGGTGTTGATTAATTTTAATGCATGTTCATGACTGTTGTCGCTCTCTAGCTGGTCGCTTCCCAGTCTTTTGCTAGCCTTCACCTGTACTAAGCGGGAATACCGCTTGTGCATCCAAACTCCTTAAACCCCAAAGTTATTCCACATGAGTCCACTATACCTACCTAAATACGGTATCTACCTGCCGTTCCAAGTAAATTTGTATGTGCCAAACTCTAAACCTTCAAATAAATATCCTGTTTTGTATGCTCTAAAAGCTCATGTATCAACTAGGGCTGCCTGTATCTTCCATTTTAGGCGGGTTATTCTCAAGAGGAGTGGACTCCACTCCTCACTCACAAGATAAATGGCTGGTCACCGGGATGCCCAGTCCCATGCTTTATGCAAACTAAATCAAAATAATTGCAAACAAAACTCCCCCTGGGACTCTTGTTAGTTGGAGGCACTCGTTGTTTCGAGCAAGCCATGGATTGATGCTTGTTGGTGGAAGGGGGAGTATAAACTTTACCATTCTGTTTGGGAACCGCCTATAATGTGTGTAGCATGGAAGATATCACCATCTCTTGGTTGTTATGTTGACAATGAAAGTATACCGCTCAAAATATTATTCACCTCTGTTTTAAAACCGAGCTCTGGCACCTCTACAAATCCCTGCTTCCCTCTGCGAAGGGCCTATCTATTTAATTTTATGCTGAGTCATCATCCTCTTATTAAAAAGCACCAGTTGGAGAGCACCGCTGTCATTTGCATTCATTACTGTTAGTTTACATTGAGTATGACTTAACTGGATCTCTTTTACCATGAATTACAATGTCTAGTCAGTCCTTGGTCTTTAAAGGTGCTCTGCATTTATGTTTTGCGGTCTGAGAAAGGGCTAGCGAGATACCATCTTGTTATATTATATTATGATTGTTTTGAGAAAGTGTTGTCATCCGAGATTTATTATTATTGCTCGCTAGTTGATTATGCCATTGATATG
This sequence comes from Triticum aestivum, assembly GCF_018294505.1. NCBI lineage: Eukaryota > Viridiplantae > Streptophyta > Magnoliopsida > Poales > Poaceae > Triticum > Triticum aestivum. Next base: position 118,105,206 of record NC_057794.1, on the reverse strand, counting down.
AGTGAACTTGAGACCTAAGCGTTATTTTGAATGTGGTTAGTTATAATCTTTGCTGAAAACTTGAATGCTGGCTTTACATATTTACAACAACAATAGCAAACAGAGTTTGTAAAAGTTTTTCTTTATCACTTTTAGTTTATCAACTGAATTGCTTGAGGACAAGCAAAGGTTTAAGCTTGGGGGAGTTGATATGTCTCCAACGTATCTACTTTTCCAAACACTTTTGCCCTTGTTTTGGACTCTAACTTGCATGATTTGAATGGAACTAACCCGGACTGACGCTGTTTTCAGCAGAATTACCATGGTGTTATTTATGTGCAGGAGCAACGTTCTCGGAATGACCTGAAACTTCACGAAGCCACTTTTCAAAAAATAAGAAAAATACCTGCAAAAGATGAAGGCCAGGGGGCCCACCACCTCTCCACGAGGGTGGGGGGGCGTGCCTGCCCCCTAGGGCGCGCCCCTACCTCGTGGGCCCCCTGTTGACTCTCTGAATCCAACTCCAACTCCATATATTGAGTTTCGGGGAGAAAAAAATCAGAGAGAAGAAATCATCGCATTTTACGATACGGAGCCGCCACCAAGCCCTAAAACCTCCTGAGAGGGCTGATCTGGAGTCCGTTTGGGGCTCCGGAGAGGGGAACCCGTCGCCATCGTCATCATCAACCATCCCCCATCACCAATTTCATGATGCTCACTGCCGTGCATGAGTAATTCCATCGTAGGCTTGCTGGACGGTGATGGGTTGGATGGGATCTATCATGTAATTGAGTTAGTTTTGTTAGGGTTTGATCCATAGTGTCCACTATGTTTTGAGATTGATGTTGCTATGACTTTGCTATGCTTAATGCTTGTCACTAGGGCCGAACCTATTATGTTTTCATCAATATATGAGTGTTATTGATCCTATCTTGCAAGTCTATAGTCACCGATTATGTGTTATGATCTGTTAACCCCGAAGTGACAATAATCGAGATACTTACCGGTGATGACCGTAGTTTGAGGAGTTCATGTATTCACTATGTGTTAATGCTTTGTTCTGGTTCTCTATTAAAAGGAGGCCTTAATATCCCTTAGTTTCCGTAAGGACCCCGCTGCCATGGGAGGGTAGGACAAATGATGTCATGCAAGTTCTTTTCCATAAGCACGTATGGCTATATTCGGAATACATGCCTACATTACATTGACGAACTGGAGCTAGTTCGTGTCACCCTAGATTATGACTGTTACATGATGAACCGCATCCGGCATAATTCTCCATCACTGATCCATTGCCTACGAGCTTTCCATATATTGTTCTCCGCTTATTTACTTTTCTGTTGCTATTGCTATCATCACTAAAAAATACCAAAAACATTACTTTCACTACTGTTACCTTTTGTTACCGTTATCACTACTATCATATTACTTTGCTACTAAACACTTTGCTGCAGATATTAAGTTTCCAGGTGTGGTTGAATTGACAACTCAGCTACTAATACTTGAGAATATTCTTTGGCTCCCCTTGTGTCAAATCAATAAATTTGGGTTGAATACTCTACCCTCGAAAACTGTTGCGATCCCCTATACTTGTGGGTTATCAGTAATCTCCATTACAGATGGACAAATATTCTTATCTGCGGATCTATTCAATGTCGGAATTCGACCCGCTATTAATGCGGGTATTTCTGTTTCCAGAGTAGGATCCGCGACTCAAATTAAAGCCATGAAACAAGTAGCTGGCAAATCCAAATTGGAAGTAGCTCAATTCGCAGAGTGATAGGCCTTTGCACAATTCGCCTCTGCTCTCGATAAAACAAGTCAGAATCATCTGGCAAGGGGTCGAAAATTAAGGGAATTTCTTAAACAATCCCAGGCAAATCCTCTACCAGTGGAAGAGCAGATAGCTACTATTTATACCGGAACAAGAGGATATCTTGATTCGTTAGAAATTGAACAGGTAAAGAAATAGTTCAATCACCCCAGAATCGTCGAAATCCCCACGAAATGGAGAGTGGTGCAAGTCTCACACTCTTTCTGTCACTCTCTATCCTCTATCTTTCAGATTTTCCCCTCGTAGCTGATATAGTGAAATATTATTATGTAAGGGAGCTGATCCACATGATTTAATGGTGAATTCTGATCTCCCCACAGACTGAACCAAAGGAGAAGAATAGAATAATTCACTGGTGCAGGCGGAGCAGCAAACCTTCGTAGAAAAGGGAGAGGGTATACCTAGAAACGATGAAATCAACCAGCACTGCCTTGCTAATTGAATAAAGGAAGATACCGACTACTTTCTGAACAGAATAATGAGAGTTCCGAACAATGGGAGAATGGAGCTTCCCGTCTATGAACTAATCGCTAGACTATATCGTATCGAGCTCAAAGGTTTGTGCAACTTATCTATCAAGCCACACTTCTTTACTTCGAGATAGCGCATTCCACACTTCTTTACTTCGCTATAGAAGTAGGATCCCAGCCCACAATACAATCAGTAGTTTACTTAATTGATATAAAGAGTTTCCCCTGCCTGCCCCTACTATCAATTGATAATACATAAATGATCCGGGGCTAGTGTTGGGTAGCCGGGCCCACTAGAATTCAAGTGCTTCTTATCGATTCAATACGCCCTTAATGGATCCTCGTGCTTTATCTCCATTGGGTGGAGCAATACCCTTGTCCTATATTTTCTTTATAGAGCAATAGAAATGATGGTTGCCCCTCGCTGCACTGACCAATGATATCTTAGAAGAGAGAAAGACTTCTGTAACTTGCCAATGATATCTAGTGGGCACTACGAACTCCAGGCATACTGTACTTGACCACCCTACTTTTCTTTGTCCCTACTAGGTGAAATCAATACTTACTTTCAATTGGTAGAGAGGAAGAAGAGAACTGACACTAGTATGATGACTTCTCTTAACTGAACTGACACTAGTAATAGGTTGATGACTTCTCTAACTTAATAGCTGGCCGACTTCTCTTCATGGATCACCGTTCTATATAGTTAGGCACAACATCGCGTTTAACCACCTATCCCTATTCCCTCAATCGATAGCGTCCAACTATCCTTTTATTGGGACAGTAGCATACTTCTCGTTAGGGACAATAGTTCCTATACTTAACTAACCTCTGTGCGCAATCATTGTTTGACACATCATTCTTTCAGCTTTTCGTTCTTGACGACTCTGTTTGACGGAGCCTAACCTTGAACTAGCTTTTTGCAACACAAACCACTATCTTTACTTTCCTTTAGAAATAGTATCTAACTATCAATTCATAAGAGTCAAACGGGTGGGTCCATCCCATCTATCGACAGGTCCTGATACCGGATCTGGGAAACAAGCAATACTTTCCGCAATTCCTTAATGAAAAACAAACCTATCTTCTCTTGAAAGACTGTCCTTTCCTCTCTTGTTATTGTGATATCAATGAAAGAAAGCTGGATACTGACTTCTTCCCAAGAGCTCTATCAGCCCTAAATTCCTTAGCCATACGAATCTTCTTTAGTTTCCTTAACCTGAGTGACCAAAGGAAGAACGCTCTTGATACATTCCATTCGGAAGATCGCATTGAGTAGGTGGCTCTAGCCTGCTAGGGGCCCATCTTGAATAGTAAGTTTGGATTGCTAAGATAGGAGCAAAGCCAAACGTAAGCACCGGTACGGATCGACTGGCCCGCCCACCATCACCACCGGAACTTTCACCTCTCGGCTCAGAGAGTTGATTGCATCCATATCTTCTTGTGGCTTTCTGGTATCTTTTATAGATTCCTTGAGATGGAGGCACTAGTGTGACTTTAGGTGACCTAAGTTACTTAAGATGACTTTCGGAGTAGTTCTGCTCGAGCTGCGGGTAATTCATTTTCCGGATGGTGCTTCTCAATAGAAGGATCGATACGGGTAGGACCATTAACCAACAGGAAAGCATCTCCAGATCCGATATGAGAACTTGCTTCTCTATATGAAATTCATTAAATGAAAAGGTAACTATATGCGCTCTATGCGCTTTGTCTTCATCACCATTATATCCTTTTTATCTCTTGTGGAACGAGTTGGGAAAGTTGCCCAGAAAGAAAATAAAACTCCCGTATTCGCCCTTTCTTGCTTGCCCGTAACCAGAATAAAGGTCATAGTGAAACTTTGATAAATTGGACTCTGCTAAGACCCGCTTGATATGAGTAGATTGCCCCGAGTATTTTACTTTGACAAGACAAAATCACTTGTTTTTTAGCTATATGAGAAAGAGCTGGTGTGTACCCAAACCCCCCTCCTAGTAGCAAAACAGATCAATACCTCGATTGTATCTACTCACCGGGCGGAAAAAACATAACATAACATTTCTCATAAATAGACAGTTTTCGTTGAAACGATCATTTCCAAGTTCAAGATGTTGTTTCCCTGTGCAGAATTCCGCTAGCTTTGCATGTTGGTACCAAAATACTACATATGCTGACAGCTAGCAATCGATAAGCCATCTAGCTTCTCTCCGCTACGGTGATGGCTTATAACACGTCGATCTAGCTTTTCTTCCTGGCGCAGTAGAGGAGGGTCCATTGGGCGTAGAGAGAGTACCATGTGATCAGTCTGTAATGCTTATTGGAAAGTGCTCTCTATCGTCCGGGTCGTGAAAAACACATGTTCTGACTTCTCTTCTGAGAAAATGGGGTGGATCATCTTCAAAAGCAACTCTGCAAGCAAAAGCCGCCTCAGAAGCACATACCTTTCTCCATTGGAGCAGAAGTCGTCGTACTCCACTTCAAGATGCTCCTTGGTGGTCGCTCTCCGAAGCAACATCGCTTGAATACGAGACACATCACTCCTCAAGCATGTTTCAAGCAAGCAAGACAACACTAGCTTCTACGACTCCGAGTTAAAGAGCGAGTATTCTCCAAGGCGACATTGTCGTCAAAAAGGTCGTGTATCCACAGTCCCAAATCAAGCTCCGCCTAAAATGGGAAGTGTTGCATCGTGTCACAGTCCTAGGATCGAGAGCTCACCGCCTGTCCTCCATGGAAGGTTCCTCCTGCAGCTTCTGATTGTACAAGCAAGGCACGCACAAGTCCAACTATGTATGATTACAGGGCATCAACCCCACTGATCATCCCATGGGCGAATCGTTGTTTAAGCACGAAAATGGAATAAAAAAGTAAGTTCTGATACAGTAGTGCTTGCGCGCCGACGTGTACTACTAACGGATTCAAGAACTGGTGCTCCCTCTAAGAGTAAGTCACTCCAGTGGAATCAACAGATACCGGGTCCTAGTTCCCTAAGTGGTTACCCGCTTGTGTTCCTTTATATGACCACTAGAGCCGGTAGAGGATCAAACGGAGGTAGAACTTAGCAATCCAGGCTACTCACCCGACTTGGTCCACCCGTATGCGAGGTTTGGGTCTCCTACGAGACGTGGTAGGTAGGAAATCTCCTACTATGCGTTTTTCATCCCACTCCCTCTATCAACATAAGTAAATGTGCATAAAAGAAATACAACTGCTCAGTCAAATCTCTATGCGCCAATACATGGAAAGATCAAAGCCTCGCGGGACACGTAAAGAGACCTACCTACCACCCTTGTGCGTGCGAACCTAACAAGAGATGCTGATGCCAGCTACACCGTGCTTTCTTTTTGACCGACCTGCCATTCCGAGGAGAAGAAGAAATGGTTGTATGCATGCGCCGGACGCCTATAAAAAATTAAAAGAAACCATGGATGGGGAGAAAGAAATCCCTACTTACTTGACAGGTTTCTGGGTCTCAGAAACATAGAAAGGATTTCACAAATAGGATAAATGTCCAGTGAGGACATCTCCTTGCTTGCTTTTTCATTGACTGATTCTAGTGGCTGGCCCAGTGAGAGAATTACCAGTGTCTGTCATTAGACTTTATCTTTCCACGGTGGACTCCTTTGTTGTTGAAAATCGTCTGGCTGGATTGACCTTTGGGATTGAGTCACTCTTACATTTAATCAGAGTATTTTGTATAACTCTTACTTAACAGACTTAGTGGACTGATTGATTGTTTCTTAGTTAGGATTTTCTATTCCTCCTAGCTTGCAAAATTCCCCTCTGCACTTGCAGCTTTAATAAGAAGTAGTAGATGGGATTAAGGGCTCGGCTGGTGAGTAGTAGGAGTAAGGGCCCGACTAGTGAGAACTACCTTATACTATCTTTCTGGTGTAAGAGTATCTCGCTTATACTTTCAGAGATCTCTCTCGTAACTCGTAGATCTAAAAGCCTAATATAGAAAAGGGTTTTTCTCAGAGCCATAAGTCAAAATAATAAGTCCAAATTCCGCAAGAGCTTGACAAGCAATCCTTCCTACACAACTCATCGGCGGTGTGACCTGCTTGACTTTTATCTTCGATTCAACCTTGGTATTCTCCTTTCTGAAACTTACGAAGACTATCGAAAGCTTTTTCAATGATTCAAAAAAGCATCCCTAGTATAAGAAGCTGTACCTGACCTACTCCTACTATAGTATTAGAAAAAATAAGAAGCTTTCAAAACACCACAACAATATCTAATATGCCCCGCCAGACCAAGAGTGAGGAGCTTGACTGAACCTCCGAGCGAGTTATTAGTACCTTCTTCCTGAAGAGTAGTAGCCTTCATTCATAGCCTGACCAACTCGTTTGTATGCTAGTCAGCTATGAATTTCTAGTCAGGTTGCTATTCCCTTCTATTGAAGGCTTTTTACCACAATCATACATGACTTTTTTCGCCCTTGTTTTTAGAACTCATATAATACTGCTGCCCTTTCAGTTGCTTCTGCCTTTTCACAAGAATTAAGATAGTGTCCTCCCTGAATTGAGAAAGAAGAGAGAATACCTATGTGCTGCTATGCCTGTTGGGGAACATAGTAATTTCAAAAAATTTCCTACGCACACGCAAGATCATGGTGATGCACAGCAACGAGAGGGGAGAGTGTTGTCCACGTACCCTCGTAGACCGAAAGCAGAAGCGTTAGCACAACGCGGTTGATGTAGTCGTACGTCTTCACGATCCGACTGATCAAGTACCGAACGTACGACACCTCCGAGTTCAGCACACGTTCAGCCCGATGATGTCCCTCGAACTCCGATCCAGCCGAGTGTTGAGGGAGAGTTTCGTCAGCACGACGGCGTGGTGACGATGTTGATGTTCTACCGACCTAGGGCTTCACCTAGGCAACGCTACAACAATATCGAGGTGGACTATGGTGGAGAGGGGCACCGCACATGGCTAAAAGATCAAACGATCAATTGTTGTGTCGATGGGGTGCCCCCTGCCCCTGTATATAAAGAAGCAAGGGGGGGTGCGGTCGGCCAGGGAGGAGGCGTGCCAGGAGGAGTCCTACTCCCACCGGGAGTAGGACTCCCCCCTATCCTAGTTGGATTAGGACTTGGGAGGGGGAAAGAGTGGAGGAGAAGAAGGAAGGGGGGGCGCCGCCCCCCTCTCCTTGTCCTATTCGGACTGGGGGGGGGGAGGGGCGCGCGGCCCAGCCCTAGCCGCCTCTCCTCTCTTCCACCTAGGCCCACTAAGGCCCATTAAGTCCCCCGGGGGGGGGTCCGGTAACCTCCCAGTACTCCAGTAAAATCCCGATTTCACCCGGAACACTTCCGATATCCAACCATAGGCTTCCAATATATCAATCTTCATGTCTCGACCATTTTGAGAGTCCTCGTCATGTTCTAGATCATATCCGGGACTTCGAACAACCTTCGGTACATCAAATCATATAAACTCATAATATAACCGTCATTGAAACTTTAAGCGTGCGGACCCTACGGGTTCGAGAACTATGTAGACATGACCGAGACATGTCTCCGGTCAATAACCCATAGCGGAACCTAGATGTTCATATTGGCTCCCACATATTCTACGAAGATCTTTATCGGTCAGACCGCATAACAACATACGTTCTTCCCTTTGTCATTGGTATGTTACTTGCCCGAGATTCGATCGTTGGTATCTCAATACCTAGTTCAATCTCGTTACCGGCAAGTCTCTTTACTCGTTCTGTAATACATCATCCCGCAACTAACTCATTAGTTGCAATGCTTGCAAGGCTTATGTGATGTGCATTACCGAGAGGGCCCAGAGATACCTCTCCGACAATCAGAGTGACAAATCCTAATCTCGAAATACGCCAACCCAACAAGTACCTTCGGAGACACATGTTGGGTTGGCGTATTTCGAGATTAGGATTTGTCACTCCGATTGTCGGAGAGGTATCTCTGGGCCCTCTCGGTAATGCACATCATATAAGCCTTGCAAGCATTGCAACTAATGAGTTAGTTGCGAGATGATGTATTACGGAATGAGTAAAGAGACTTGCCGGTAACGAGATTGAACTAGGTATTGAGATACCGACGATCGAATCTCGGGCAAGTAACATACCGATGACAAAGGGAACAACGTATGTTGTTATGCGGTCTGACCGATAAAGATCTTCGTAGAATATGTAGGAGCCAATATGAGCATCCAAGTTTTGCTATTGGTTATTGACCGGAGACGTGTCTCGGTCATGTCTACATTGTTCTCTAACCCGTAGGGTCCGCACGCTTAAGGTTTCCATGACAGTTATATTATGAGTTTATGAGTTTTGATGTACCGAAGTTATTTCGGAGCCCCGGATGTGATCACGGACATGACGAGGAGTCTCGAAATGGTCGAGACATAAAGATTGATATATTGGACGGCTATATTCAGACACCGGAAGTGTTCCGGGTGATTTCGGAGAAAACCGGAGAGCCGGAGGGTTACCGGAACCCCCCCGGGAGAAGTAATGGGCCATATGGGCCTTAGTGAGAGAGAGGGGCAGCCAAAGGTGGGCCGCGCGCCTCCTCCCCCCTGGTCTGAATTGGACTAGGAGAAGGGGGGCGGCGCCCCCTTTCCTTCTCCCTCCCCACTTCTTTCCCCCTCCTAGTAGGAGTCCTACTCCTACTAGGAGGAGGACTCCTCCTTGGCGTGCCATAGAGGCCGGACGGCCTCCTCCCCTTGATCCTTTATATATGGGGGCAGGGGGAACCCCTTGACACACAAGTTGATCCACGTGATCATATTCTTAGCCGTGTGCGGTGCCCCCTTCCACCATAGTCCTCGATAATATTGTAGCGGTGCTTAGGCGAAGCCCTGCGACGGTAGTACATCAAGATCGTCACCACGCCGTCGTGCTGACGGAACTCTTCCCCGACACTTTGCTGGATCGGAGTCCAGGGATCGTCATCGAGCTGAACGTGTGCTAGAACTCGGAGGTGCCATAGTTTCGGTGCTTGATCGGTCGGGCCGTGGAGACGTACGACTACATCAACCAAGTTAACGCTTCCATTGTCGATCTACAAGGGTACGTAGATCACACTCTCCCCCTCTCGTTGCTATGCATCACCATGATCTTGCGTGTGCGTAGGAATTTTTTTGAAATTACTACGAAACCCAAAAGTGGCATCCGAGCCTAGGTTTTATATGTTGATATTATATGCACGAGTAGAACACAAGTGAGTTGTGGGCGATATAAGTCATACTGCTTACCAGCATGTCATACTTTGGTTCGGCGGTATTGTTGGACGAAGCGGCCCGGACCGACATTACGCGTACGCTTACGCGAGACCGGTTCTCCCGACGTGCTTTGCACATAGGTGGCTTGCGGGTGACAGTTTCTCCAACTTTAGTTGAACCGAGTGTGGCTACGCCCGGTCCTTGCGAAGGTTAAAACAACACCAACTTGACAAACTATCGTTGTGGTTTTGATGCGTAGGTAAGATTGGTTCTTGCTTAAGCCCGTAGCAGCCACGTATATCTTGCAACAACAAAGTAGAGAATGTCTAACTTGTTTCTGTAGGGCATGTTGTGATGTGATATGGTCAAGACATGATGCTAAATTTTATTGTATGAGATGATCATGTTTTGTAACTGAGTTATCGGCAACTGGCAGGAGCCATATGGTTGTCGCTTTATTGTATGCAATGCAATCGCGCTGTAATGCTTTACTTTATCACTAAGCGGTAGCGATAGTCGTGGAAGCATAAGATTGGCGAGACGACAACGATGCTACGATGGAGATCAAGGTGTCGCGCCGGTGACGATGGTGATCACGATGGTGCTTCGAAGATGGAGATCACAAGCACAAGATGATGATGGCCATATCATATCACTTATATTGATTGCATGTGATGTTTATCTTTTATGCATCTTATCTTGCTTTGATTGACGGTAGCATTATAAGATGATCTCTCACTAATTATCAAGAAGTGTTCTCCCTGAGTATGCACCATTGCGAAAGTTCTTTGTGCTGAGACACCACGTGATGATCGGGTGTGATAGGCTCTACGTTCAAATACAACGGGTGCAAAACAGTTGCACACACGGAATACTCAGGTTACACTTGACGAGCCAAGCATATACAGATATGGCCTCGGAACATGGAGACCGAAAGGTCGAGCGTGAATCATATAGTAGACATGATCAACATAGTGATGTTCACCAACGAAACTACTCCATCTCACGCGATGATCGGACATGGTTTAGTTGACTTGGATCACGTAATCACTTAGAGGATTAGAGGGATGTCTATCTAAGTGGGAGTTCTTTAAGTAATATGATTAATTGAACCTAAATTTATCATGAACTTAGTACCTGATAGTATCTTGCTTATGTATGTTTTATTGTAGATAGATGGCCCGTGCTGTTGTTCCGTTGAATTTTAATGCTTTCCTTGAGAAAGCAAAGTTGAAAGATGATGGTAGAAATTACACGGACTGGGTCCGTAACTTGAGGATTATCCTCATTGCTGCACAGAAGAATTACGTCCTAGAAGCACCGCTGGGTGCCAGGCCTGCTGCTGGAGCAACACCAGATGTTATGAACGTCTGTCAGAGCAAAGCTGATGACTACTCGATAGTTCAATGTGCCATGCTTTACGGCTTAGAATCGGGACTTCAACGACGTTTTGAACGTCATGGGGCATATGAGATGTTCCAGGAGTTGAAGTTAATATTTCAAACAAATGCCCAGACTGAGAGATATGAAGTCTCCAATAAGTTCTATAGCTGCAAGATGGAAGAGAACAGTTCTGTCAGTGAACATATACTCAAAATGTTTGGGTATAATAATCACTTGATTCAATTGGGAGTTAATCTTCCAGATGATTGCGTCATTGACAGAATTCTCCAATCACTGCCACCAAGCTACAAGAGCTTCGTGATGAACTATAATATGCAAGGGATGAATAAGACTATTCCCGAGCTCTTCGCAATGCTGAAAGCTGCGGAGGTAGAAATCAAGAAGGAGCATCAAGTGTTGATGGTCAACAAGACCACTAGTTTCAAGAAAAAGGGCAAAGTGAAGAAGAAGGGGAACTTCAAAAAGAACAGCAAGCAAGTTGCTACTCAAGAGAAGAAACCCAAACCTGGACCTAAGCGTGAAACCGAGTGCTTCTACTGCAAGCAGACTGGTCACTGGAAGCAGAACTGCCCCAAGTATTTGGCGGATAAGAAGGATGGCAAGGTGAACAAAGGTATATGTGATATACATGTTATTGATGTGTACCTTACTAATGCTCACAGTAGCACCTGGGTATTTGATACTGGTTCTGTTGCTAATATTTGCAACTCGAAACAGGGACTACGGATTAAGCGAAGATTGGCTAAGGACGAGGTGACGATGCGCGTGGGAAATGGTTCCAAAGTCGATGTGATCGTAGTCGGCACGCTACCTCTACATCTACCTTTGGGATTAATATTAGACCTAAATAATTGTTATTTGGTGCCAGCGTTAAGCATGAACATTATATCTGTATCTTGTTTGATGCGAGACGGTTATTCATTTAAATCTGAGAATAATGGTTGTTCTATTTATATGAGTAATATCTTTTATGGTCATGCACCCTTAAAGAGTGGTCTATTTTTATTGAATCTCGATAGTAGTGACACACATATTCATAGTGTTGAAGCCAAAAGATGCAGAGTTGATAATGATAGTGCAACTTGTTTGTGGCACTGCCGTTTAGGTCATATCGGTGTAAAGCGCATGAAGAAACTCCATACTGATGGACTTTTGGAACCACTTGATTATGAATCACTTGGTACTTGCGAACCGTGCCACATGGGCAAGATGACAAAAACACCATTCTCCGGTACTATGGAGAGAGCAACATATTTGTTGGAAATCATACATACAGATGTATGTGGTCCGATGAATATTGAGGCTCGTGGCGGATATCGTTATTTTCTCACCTTCATAGATGACTTAAGCAGATGTGGGTATATCTACTTAATGAAACATAAGTCTGAAACGTTTGAAAAGTTCAAAGAATTTCAGAGTGAAGTTGAAAATCATCGTAACAAGAAAATAAATTTTAAATGATCTGATCATGGAGGAGAATATTTGAGTAACGAGTTTGGTGTACATTTGAAACAATGCGGAATAGTTTCGCAACTCACGCCACCCGGAACACCATAACGTAATGGTGTGTCCGAACGTCGTAATAGTACTTTACTAGATATGGTACGATCTATGACGTCTCTCACTGATTTACCGCTATCGTTTTGGGGTTATGCTTTGGAGACGGCCGCATTCACGTTAAATAGGGCACCATCAAAATCCATTGAGACGACACCTTATGAACTATGGTTTGGCAAGAAACCAAAGTTGTTGTTTCTGAAAGTTTGGGGCTGCGATGCTTATGTGAAAAAGCTTCAACCTGATAAGCTCGAACCCAAATCGGAGAAATGTGTCTTCATAGGATATCCAAAGGAAACTATTGGATACACCTTCTATCACAGATCCGAAGGCAAGATTTTTGTTGCTAAGTTCGGAAACTTTCTGGAGAAGTAGTTTCTCTCGAAAGAAGTGAGTGGGAGGAAAGTAGAACTTGACGAGGTAACTGTACCTACTCCCTTATTGGAAAGTAGTGCATCACAGAAAACTATTTCTGTGACACCTACACCGGTTAGTGAGGAAGCTAATGATGATGATCATGAAACTTCAGAACAAGATACTACTGAACCTCGTAGATCAACCAGAGTGAGATCCGTGCCAGAGTGGTACGATAATCCTGTTCTGGAAGTCATGCTACTAGATCATGATGAACCTACGAACTATGAAGAAGCGATGGTGAGCCCAGATTCCGCAAAATGGCTTGAAGCCATGAAATCTGAGATGGGATCCATGTATGAGAACAAAGTATGGACTTTGGTTGACTTGCCCGATGATCGGCAAGCAATTGAGAATAAATGGATCTTCAAGAAGAAGACTAACGCCGACGGTAATATTACTGTCTACAAAGCTCGCGCAAAAGGTTTTCGGCAAGTTCAAGGGATTGACTACGATGAGACCTTCTCACCCGTAGCGATGCTTAAGTCTGTCCGAATCATGTTAGCAATTACCGCATTTTATGATTACGAAATTTGGCAGATGGATGTCAAAACTGCATTCCTGAATGGATTTCTGGAAGAAGAGTTGTATATGATGCAACTAGAAGGTTTTGTCGATCCAAAGGGAGCTAACAAAGTGTGCAAGCTCCAGCGATCCATTTATGGACTGGTGCAAGCCTCTCGGAGTTGGAATAAACGCTTTGATAGTGTGATCAAAGCATTTGGTTTTATACAGATTTTTGGAGAAGCCTGTATTTACAAGAAAGTGAGTGGGAGCTCTGTAGCATTTCTGATATTATATGTGGATGACATATTACTGATTGGAAATGATATAGAATTTCTGGATAACATAAAGGGATACTTGAATAAGAGTTTTTCAATGAAAGACCTCGGTGAAGCTGCTTACATATTAGGCATTAAGATCTATAGAGATAGATCAAGACGCTTAATTGGACTTTCACAAAGCACATACCTTGGCAAAGTTTTGAAGAAGTTCAAAATGGATCAAGCAAAGAAAGGGTTCTTGCCTGTGTTACAAGGTGTGAAGTTGAGTAAGACTCAATGCCCGACCACTGCAGAAGATAGAGAGAAAATGAAAGATGTTCCCTATGCTTCAGCCATAGGCTCTATCATGTATGCAATGCTGTGTACCAGACCTGATGTGTGCCTTGCTATAAGTCTAGCAGGGAGGTACCAAAGTGATCCAGGAGTGGATCACTGGACAGCGGTCAAGAACATCCTGAAATACCTGAAAAGGACTAAGGATATGTTTCTCATTTATGGAGGTGGCAAAGAGCTCATCGTAAAAGGTTACGTTGATGCAAGCTTTGACACTGATCTGGACGATTCTAAATCGCAAACCGGATACGTGTTTACATTAAACGGTAGAGCTGTCAGTTGGTGCATTTCTAAACAAAGCGTTGTAGTAGGATCTACATGTGAAGCTGAATTCATAGCTGCTTCGGAAGCAGCAAATGAAGGAGTCTGGATGAAGGAGTTCATATCCGATCTAGGTGTCATACCTAGTGCATCGGGTCCAATGAAAATCTTTTGTGACAATACTGGTGCAATTGCCTTGGCAAAGGAATCCAGATTTCACAAGAGAACCAAGCACATCAAGAGATGTTTCAATTCCATCCGGGATCTAGTCCAGGTGGGAGACATAGAGATTTGCAAGATACATACGGATCTGAATGTTGTAGACCCGTTGACTAAGCCTCTTCCACGAGCAAAACATGATCAGCACCAAGGCTCCATGGGTGTTAGAATCATTACTGTGTAATCTAGATTATTGACTCTAGTGCAAGTGGGAGACTGAAGGAAATATGCCCTAGAGGCAATAATAAAGTTATTATTTATTTCCTTATATCATGATAAATGTTTATTATTCATGCTAGAATTGTATTAACCGGAAACATAATACATGTGTGAATACATAGACAAACAGAGTGTCACTAGTATACCTCTACTTGACTACCTCGTTAATCAAAGATGGTTATGTTTCCTAACCATAAATAAAGAGTTGTTATTTGATTAACGGGATCACATCATTAGGTGAATGATCTGATTGACACGACCCATTCCATTAGCTTAGCACCCGATCGTTTAGTATGTTGCTATTGCTTTCTTCATGACTTATACATGTTCCTATGACTATGAGATTATGCAACTCCCGTTTGCCGGAGGAACACTTTGTGTGCTACCAAACGTCACAACATAAATGGGTGATTATAAAGGTACTCTACAGGTGTCTCCAAAGGTACATGTTGGGTTGGCGTATTTCGATATTAGGATTTGTCACTCTGATTGTCGGAGAGGTATCTCTGGGCCCTCTCGGTAATGCACATCACATAAGCCTTGCAAGCATTGCAACTAATGAGTTAGTTGCGAGATGATGTATTATGGAACGAGTAAAGAGACTTGCCAGTAACGAGATTGAACTAGGTATTGAGATACCGACGATCGAATCTCGGGCAAGTAATATACCGATGACAAAGGGAAAAATGTATGTTGTTATGCGGTCTGACCGATAAAGATCTTCGTAGAATATGTAGGAGCCAATATGAGCATCCATGTTCCGCTATTGGTTATTGACTGGAGACGTGTCTCGGTCATGTCTACATTGTTCTCGAACCTGTAGGGTCCGCACGCTTAAGGTTTCGATGACAGTTATATTATGAGTTTATGACTTTTGATGTACCGAAGTTAGTTCGGAGTCCCAGATGTGATCACGGACATGATGAGGAGTCTCGAAATGGTCGAGACATAAAGATTGATATATTGGACGGCTATATTCGGACACCGGAAGTGTTCCGGGTGTTTTCGAAGAAAACCGGAGAGCCGGAGGGTTACCGGAACCCCCCCGGGAGAAGTAATGGGCCATATGGGCCTTAGTGGAGAGAGAGAGGGGCAGCCAAAGGTGGGCCGCGCGCCTCCTCCCCCCTGGTCCAAATTAGACTAGGAGAAGGGGGGCGGCGCCCCCCTTTCCTTCTCCCTCCCCACTTCTTTCCCCCTCCTAGTAGGAGTCCTACTCCTACTAGGAGGTGGACTCCTCCTTGGCGCGCCATAGAGGCCGACCGGCCTCCTCCCCTTGATCCTTTATATACGGTGGTAGGGGGCACCCCTTGACACACAAGTTGATCCACGTGATCATATTCTTAGCCCTGTGCGGTGCCCCCTTCCACCATAGTCCTCGATAATATTGTAGCGGTGCTTAGGCGAAGCCCTGCGACGGTAGTACATCAAGATCGTCACCACGCCGTCGTGATGACGGAACTCTTCCCCGACACTTTGCTAGATCAGAGTCCGAGGATCGTCATCGAGCTGAACGTGTGCTAGAACTCGGAGGTGCCATAGTTTCGGTGCTTGATCGGTCGGGCCGTGGAGACGTACGACTACATCAACCAAGTTAACGCTTCCGTTGTCGATCTACAAGGGTAAGTAGATCACACTCTCCCCCTCTCGTTGCTATGCATCACCATGATCTTGCGTGTGCGTAGGAATTTTTTTGAAATTACTACGAAACCCAAAACCACATACATCTGTATGTATGATTTCCAACAAATCTGTTGCTCTCTCCATAGTTCCGGAGAACAGTGTTTTAGTCATCTTGCCCATGAGGCACGGTTCGAAAGTACCAAGTGATTCATAATCAAGTGGTTCCAAAAGTCCATCAGTATGAAGTTTCTTCACGCACTTTACACCGATATGACCTAAACGGCAGTGCCACAAATAAGTTGCACTATCATTATCAACTCTTCATCTTTTGGCTTCAACATTATGAATATGTGTATCACTACTATCGAGATTCAAAAAATAGACCACTCTTTAAGGGTGCATGACCATAAAATATATTACTCATATAAATAGAACAACCATTATTCTCTGATTTAAATGAATAACCGTCTCGCATTAAACAAGATCCAGATATAATGTTCATGCTCAATGCTGTCACCAAATAACAATTATTTAGGTCTAATACTAATCCCGAAGGTCGATGTAGAGGTAGAGTGCCAACCGCGATCACATCGACTTTGGAACCATTTCCCACGCGCATCGTCACCTCGTCCTTTGCCAGTGTTCGCTTAATCCTTAGTCCCTATTTCGAGTTGCAAATATTAGCAACAGAACCAATATCAAATACCCAGGTGATACTGCGAGCTCTAGTAAGGTACACATAAATAACATGTATATCACATATACCTTTGTTCACCTTGCCATCCTTCTTATCCGCCAAATACTTGGGGCAGTTCCGCTTCCAGTGACCAGTCTGCTTGCAGTAGAAGCACTCAGTCTCAGGCTTAGGTCCAGACTTGGGTTTCTTCCCCTAAGCAGCAACTTGCTTGCTGTTCTTCTTGAAGTTCCCCTTCTTCTTCCCTTTGCCCTTCTTGAAACTGGTGGTCTTACTGACCATCAACACTTGATGCTCCTTCTTGATTTCTACCTCCGCAGCTTTTAGCATTGCGAAGAGCTCGGGAATTTTCTTATCCATCCCTTGCACATTATAGTTCGTCATGAAGCTCTTGTAGCTTGGTGGAAGTGATTGTAGAACTCTGTCAATGACACTATCAATCGGAAGATTAACTCCCAGCTGAGTCAAGTGATTATGGTACCCAGACATTCTGAGTATATGTTCACTGACAGAACTATTCTCCTCCATCTTGCAGCTGTAGAACTTATTGGAGACTTCATATCTCTCAATCCGGGCATTTGCTTGAAATATTAACTTCAATTCTTGGAACATCTCATATGCTCCATGACGTTCAAAACATCGTTGAAGTCCCGGTTCTAAGCCGTAAAGCATGGCACACTGAACTATCGAGTAGTCATCAGCTTTGCTCTGCCAGACGTTCTTAACGTCGTCAGTTGCATCAGCAGCAGGCCTGACACACAGCGGTGCTTCCAGGATGTAATTCTTCCGAGCAGCAACGAGGATAATCCTCAAGTTACGGACCCAGTCTGTGTAATTGCTACCATCATCTTTCAACTTTGCTTTCTCAAGGAACACATTAAAATTCAAGGGAACAACAACACGGGCCATCTATCTACAATCAACATAGACAAGCAAGATACTATCAGGTACTAAGTTCATGATAAATTTAAGTTCAATTAATCATATTACTTAAGAACTCCCACTTAGAAAGACATCCCTCTAATCTTCTAAGTGATCACGTGATCCAAATCAACTAAACCATAACCGATCGTCACGTGAAATGGAGTAGTTTTCAATGGTGAACATCACTATGTTGATCATATCTACTAAATGATTCACGCTCGATCTTTCGGTCCCAGTGTTCCGAGGCCATATATGCATATGCTAGGCTCGTCAAGTTTAACATGAGTATTCTGCGTGTGCAAAACTGGCTTGCACCCGTAGTAGATGGACGTAGAGCTTATCACAGCCGATCATCACGTGGTGTCTGGGCACGACGAACTTTGGCAATGGTGCATACTCAGGGAGAACACTTTTTATCTTGAAATTTAGTGAGAGATCATCTTATAATGCTACCGTCAATCAAAGCAAGATAAGATGCATAAAAGATAAACATCACATGCAATCAATATAAGTGATATGGTATGGCCATCATCATCTTCTGCTTGTGATCTCCATCTCCGAAGCACCGTCATGATCACCATCATCACCGGCACGACACCTTGATCTCCATCGTAGAATCGTTGTCGTCTCGCCAATATTATGCTTCCACGACTATCGCTACCGCTTAGTGGTAAAGTAAAGCATTACAGGGCGATTGCATTGCATACAATAAAGCGACAACCATATGGCTCCTGCCAGTTGCCGATAACTCAGTTACAAAACATGATCATCTCATACAATAAAATTTAGCATCATGTCTTGATCATATCACATCACAACATGCCCTGCAAAAACAAGTTAGACGTCCTCTACTTTGTTGTTGCAAATTTTACATGGCTACTACGGGCTTAGCAAGAACCGTTCTTACCTACGCATCAAAACCACAATGATAGTTTGTCAAGTTGGTGCTGTTTTAACCTTCGCAAGGACCGGGCGTAGCCACACTCGGTTCAACTAAAGTTGGAGAAACTGACATCCGCCAGCCACCTGTGTGCAAAGCATGTCGGTAGAACCAGTCTCGCGTAAGCGTACGCGTAATGTCGGTCCGGGCCGCTTCATCCAACAATACCACCAAACCAAAGTATGACATGCTGGTAAGAAGTATGACTTATATCGCCCACAACTCACTTGTGTTCTACTCGTGCATATGACATCTACGCATAAAACCTGGCTCGGATGCCACTATTGGGGAACGTAGTAATTTCAAAAATTTCCTACGCATACGCAAGATCATGATGATGCACAGCAACGAGAGGGGAGAGTGTTGTCCACGTACCCTCATAGACCGAAAGCAGAAGCGTTAGCACAACGCGGTTGATGTAGTCGTACGTCTTCACGATCTGACCGATCAAGTACCGAACGTACGACACCTCCGAGTTCAGCACACGTTCAGCCCGATGACGTCCCTCGAACTCCGATCCAGCCGAGTGTTGAGGAGAGTTTCGTCAGCATGATGGCGTGGTGACGATGTTGATGTTCTACCGACGCAGGGCTTCGCCTAAGCACCGCTACAACAATATCGAGGTGGACTATGGTGGAGGGGGGCACCGCACACGGCTAAAAGATCAAACGATCAATTGTTGTGTCTATAGGGTGCCCCCTTGCCCCTGTATATAAAGGAGCAAGGGGGGTGCGGCCGGCCAGGGAGGAGGCGCGCCAGGAGGAGTCCTACTCCCACTGGGAGTAGGACTCCCCCCCTTTCCTAGTTGGATTAGGACTTGGGAGGGGGAAAGAGTGGAGGAGAAGAAGGAAGGGGGGGCGCCCCCCTCTCCTTGTCCTAGTCGGACTAGGGGGTGGGGGGGCGGCCCAGCCCTAGCCGCCTCTCATCTCTTCCACCTAGGCCCATTAAGTCCCCGGGGCGGGGGGGTTCCGGTGACCTCCCGGTACTCCGGTAAAATCCCGATTTCACCCGGAACACTTGCGATATCCAAACATAGGCTTCCAATATATCAATCTTCATGTCTGGACCATTTCGAGACTCCTCGTCATGTCCGAGATCATATCCGGGACTCCGAACAACCTTCGGTACATCAAATCATATAAACTCATAATATAACCATCATCAAAACTTTAAGCGTGCGGACCCTACCGGTTCGAGAACTATGTAGACATGACCGAGACACGTCTCCGGTCAATAACAAATAGTTTCATAGCGGAACCTAGATGTTCATATTGGCTCCCACATATTCTACGAAGATCTTTATCGGTCAGACTGCATAACAACATACGTTGTTCCCTTTGTCATCGGTATGTTACTTGCCCGAGATTCGATCGTCGGTATCTCAATACCTAGTTCAATCTCGTTACCGGTAAGTCTCTTTACTCATTCCGTAATACATCATCCCGCAACTAACTCATTAGTTGCAATGCTTGCAAGGCTTAAGTGATGTGCATTACCGAGAGGGCCCAGATATACCTCTCCGACAATCGGAGTGACAAATCCTAATCTCTAAATATGCCAACCCAACAAGTACCTTCGGAGACACCTGTAGAGCACCTTTATAATCACCCAGTTACGTTGTGACGTTTGGTAGCACATAAAGTGTTCCTCCGGTAAACGGGAGTTGCATAATCTCATAGTTATAGGAACATGTATAAGTCATGAAGAAAGCTATAGCAACATACTAAATGATCGGGTGCTAAGCTAACGGAATGGGTCATGTCAATCACATCATTCTCCTAATGATGTGACCCTGTTAATCAAATGACAACTCATGTCTATGGTTAGGAAACATAACCATCTTTGATCAACTAGCTAGTCAAGTAGAGGCATACTAGTGACAATCTGTTTGTCTATGTATTCACACATGTATTATGTTTCCGGTTAATACAATTCTAGCATGAATAATAAACATTTATCATGATATAAGGAAATAAATAATAACTTTATTATTGCCTCTAGGGCATATTTCCTTCAATGCCTATGGTCCAGAATTGCTATCCATACATCCTTGGTCTTTGATTGTATAAAAAATACATACTAAGCAAGTAAGCCTGCATAAAAGCATTTATTTTTGACACCTCTTCTCTCGATTGGAAGAGATTACACATCACTGTGAACGAACTTATTCACTCTTCGAAGCCCCCACCACCTTCTTTCTTTGAGCTGATCACTGTACTTCGGCTGTGGTCATTGCCTACCGGTAAACTCCCATACTTCCTTCTTTTGTTCGAGGGAGCCATACATCTTCCTTCTTTGGTTGGATCCAGGTCAGAAAGTTATAGGAAGGTTGTGTGCGGAAACAAGTCTGAATTAAGAAGAAGGGGAGCGAGCACTACACTACCCATTTCGGTATTGGCAAATCACAGTCATACTTCTTAGAGCGGGGTGGAGCACCAGCACCTTAAGCTGCACCAGTATCTTAGTAAGATAGACACCGATTAAGAAACCGAGAAGTCTAGATTATGGAGACTCTATAAGTTTTTCTCTGATTTCCTGTGTTTGTACTACTTCACTTTAGACCCGGCATATTGTATGTATCCTTCGCCCTTATTTTAAGTTCAGAGAATCCGCCTTCACCCTTCGAAGAAAACATGGTGGCCGGAGACAAGGTATGTAGATTAATAGAGTAGCTCTTACTTTTTGAATATATCATTGATCAAAACTTGGTTCTCATGGATGAAGTGTTTGAGTATACAAAAGAAGAAGAAGAAGCTGCTACACGAAGTGAAAACCGGTGCTAAGAGCAGGATATTCTTATCTATGAGAGAAAACTGCTTGGCCCATGATGAGAGAGAACTGGTAGTGAAGTGCTAAAAGTAAGTGTAAGTTAACGAGCATGAACCTCCTCGTTGAGCAGCCACCTGAGCTTTCTCTTTGTTTAGAATTGAAAGAGAAGTTTTTGGTAGTGGGGTGCATGGTGTATTAAAAGTGGATATAGACCCCGGACAAGAAAGCCTTTTCTTAAGCACAAATGCGGTACTATTTTTAGCAAGCAATCTCTTCTACAATAGGCGGTCTGATCAATCCAAAATATTGAGGCTGGATTGAGATTTCTCTCTAAATCAAACCGGATTGGAATGCAGGTATAAACCAGCAGCAACCAATAAAGGAGTTAGCCGGTTATGATGCAGCAAGAGGTAGACCACTCAGAGACTGAATACATCTAACATTAGCAGCAAGTGCACCATCACTAACAGGAATCGTAATGGTCTCAAGCATGTGCTTCCTTTCTTCTTGAAGGACCTTGTTTTAAACTTTCTTAATGTCAGGAAGTAGAAGTACGGTGAAATAGATCGAGTATCAAGTATATTAGTGTGTAAGGGTTTCAATGCAGACTTTGATGGGGATCAAATGGCTCTTTCTGGAATTGACTTTTGAAAGCCATCAACCAGAGAACGAAGAATCACTGTGTCCGCCGCAAGAGCACGAGAAGAGAAAGGACACGACCTCTAAGCGAGTGTGAGGCGAGATCTGCGAAACCAATTTGATGCATCCAACGGGCAGCAGTATTGAGGCGACGTGGCCTACCTAAGTGTAGTCACCACAATTTGAGAGTCCATCATAATTTTTTCCCTCACCTTATTCTGCTGAGCTCTATTCTCCTCCTCAATTCTCTTCTCGTTCGCATGAGAAAATTCAGAGAACTAGTTATTTTACTCTTGTGCCCATACAATTGGTTCCGCTTTGCTCCGCATCATCTGGAATCTCGCGCGATTTGTCTCGAGATAAAGATACCTTACCATTAAAATCATCTTCTTCCTGTTGCTATTTCTTTTTGCACGCCTCGCTTTATACGGAGTACCTAATATCATCTACCACTTTCCAATCTTGCCCTCAGCGAACTGGTCAACTCAAAATCCGCCCCAGCTTTACCATCGGCCTTCAATTTCATTTCTTCGCTTTTATAGAGCTTTTCATTTTACCTAATGCCGGCTACCGACAACTCTTGCTGTCCAATCCTGACCCAATGTACTCCATACTGAGGGGTATGGCGCATACCCATACCCACACCAACCTGTAAGGTGTTCCCTAGTGAACTGAATTTCTGGGAACATCAATACAAAAATGACTGTGCACTCTAATTTGGTAGATAAATATATTACAACATTGTTTAGCTGTCTATACTCTGACTCTGCATTCAAATAGGGGTCAAAATGCTTGGTGTCCAACCAGATATCCACAGAGAATAGTCAGTATTAGTTTACCATTTTCTAGTACATATTTCTAAACCAATTGCATCTCTGGTAACTCTAAAATTACTTGAATCAGTATTTCTATTAGATCCCCTCTCCAGTACTGCATGTTCCCTTGCCGCTCTAGTTGGTTTACTCCCAGAGACATGATTAGTACCACCAAAGCTTGAATCAATCATTCCATCCCCAACTCCTACATCAGAAACAACAGTGAGAAAAAATTCTTCCATTCTATCTATGGTAGATAAAGGAGCTTCAAAGCTGTAGCCATCCTCATGGCCTTTTCACCCTACAGCCGTTGCACTTTTTTTATTAAATGAAATAGTTCGTTTTCTCGCTCTTAACTCGAAAATACTAACTAAATAGGGGCACGGAGAAATAAAGAAGTGTGGGGGAGAAGCAGCCGAGCTCATTCCCTTCCATTCCTACTCTATAGTAGGGGCTATGTCCCCCTTTCCTAGTGAGAGCAATACACAATGCTGCTACGAATAGAGATAGTGCCCTATCCACTGCAAAATGGTACTCTGCTTCAACCACACGGTATGGCTCCCTCATTTCAAACCAAGCTGTAGACCGAGTAGGAAAAAGCTAAAGTTCCGGTCCAAAGGTGAGAAGATCCATTGGTTGGAAGTCCGTATCAATTGTTACTGGTTCTCCCGTTCTTGGTACTGTGTCATGTGACTCTAAAGCCCCAACTAGGCTAGATCGAGATCTTGGTCCTTGCTGGGTTTACTCGCATAAATAACCCCCATGTCTTAGGTGTTCTCGGGAGTAAGCGAGTCAGTACAATCGGTTGCACAACCATCCAGTCCATATCATAATTGTCATAATCAATCATATCAGTAGGTGGCATACTTGCCTGCTCAAGTCCATCTACTATGGATGTGGGCTTGGACCAAGCCATCCCCAAACACTAAACTGGATCTTGAAAACAGGACTGAACTGAATCCGACTTCTTGGTAGCCCAGTGGCTTTTGGTCCTCATCGGAAAGTGCTGAATGGATTGCTCCTGGCCCAATGACAAAAAAAAAGAAATTTAGGAGAGGATTGACAGGTTTAAGCATTCAGGGCTGGTCGCTCTTATGGATACCTGTGAGATAGAGTCGGGAATCGAAAAGGAGACAATGGAAGCCGTACAGATCTAGTTGGGAATGCTGTTCATGCAGTGGAGAGCGTAAATGACCGGCCCTTGAGGCGCGAGTAGACTTATCATATAGAAAGGAAACAGATAAGCGGAGGGAGGATGGTTTGATGATAGCCAAGATCTCCATCTCATTTGTCACTCTTGTATTCTTAATAGGAATCGGCAAGCAGATACAACCACTAGGCCATTGCCATTCGACTAGTCTATCAGAGTATCCTACGAAGTCAGGTCCAGTAGGTGCAGGATGCGCTAAGCCATTCGATCTTCCTGCTGGTGGTCCACCATAGATCTCCTATGTAGCCACTTGGTTTCTCGCTTAAATAATTTGCATGAGGCGATACAGCTGAGATCAGCCAACGATTCGAGCACTTAGCACAATGTGCCACTTAACCGAATGAGCGCAAGACCGGGTCTACCTACCTTATGAAATTTATGAAAAACGAACGTTGTACTAAGGGGTTTCTATGAGTTAGTAACAAAGCCGGCAATATCCTTGAATTCAGGGGTCAGCTACGGGAGGTATGTCTCCATGTGTGCCGAAGAAGCGACTATCATTATACGCTATTTATCCAATAAAAAACTTCTTCATTTAGTTGGTAGAACCCACGCCAATATCATATTGACTCTCTCTCGTCCAATAAGAGTTTTCGAGAGTTACTTTATTCAAATTCTCTCCTTTCCAAAGCTCCACAAGGAAAAAAGAGTAATAGGATGATACGTCTCCAATGTATCTATAATTTTTGATTGCTCCATGCTATATTATCTATTGTTTTGGACATTATTGGGCTTTATTATCCACTTTTATATTATTTTTGGGACTAACCTATTAACCGGAGGCCCAACCCAGAATAGCTGTTTTTTGCCTGTTTTAGGGTTTCGAATAAAAGGAATATCAAACGGAGTCCAAACGAAATGAAACCTTCGGGAACGTGATTTTCTCAATGAACAAGACCCGGGAGACTTGGAACCTACGTCAAGACACAAAAGAGGAGGCCACAAGGTAGGGGGCGCGCCTACCCCCCCGGCGCGCCCTCCACCCTCATGGGCCTCGTGTTGCTCCACCGACGTACTCCTTCCTCCTATATATACCTACGTACCCCCAAACGACCAGACACAGAGCCAAAAACCTAATTCCACTGCCGCAACTTTCTGTATCCATGAGATCCCATCTTGGGGCCTGTTCCGGAGCTCCGCCAGAGGGGGAATCAATCATGGAGGGCTTCTACATCAACACCATAGCCCCTCCGATGAAGTGTGAGTAGTTTACCTCAGACCTACGAGTCCATAGTTATTAGCTAGATGGCTTCTTCTCTCTTTTTGGATCTCAATACAATGTTCTCCCCCGCTCTTGTGGATAACTATTCGATGTAATCTTTTCTTTGCGGTGTGTTTGTTGAGACCGATGAACTGTGGGTTTATGCTCAAGTCTATATATGAACAATATTTGAATCTTCTCTGAATTCTTTTATGTATGATTGGTTATCTTTGCAAGTCTCTTTGAATTATCAGTTTGGTTTGGCCTACTAGATTGATCTTTCTTGCAATGGGAGAAGTGCTTAGCTTTGGGTTCAATATTGCGATGTCCTTTCCCAGTGACAGTAGGGGCAACAAGGCACGTATTGTAT
Source organism: Triticum aestivum (assembly GCF_018294505.1). Lineage (NCBI taxonomy): Eukaryota > Viridiplantae > Streptophyta > Magnoliopsida > Poales > Poaceae > Triticum > Triticum aestivum. The sequence continues at coordinate 118,079,376 of NC_057794.1, read as the reverse complement.
TGTTGCCATCGAGGATAACAAGATGGGGTTTTCATCATATTGCATGAGTTTATCCCTCTACATCATGTCATCTTGCTTAAGGCGTTACTCTGTTTTTAACTTAATACTCTAGATGCATGCTGGATAGCGGTCGATGAGTGGAGTAATACTAGTAGATGCAGGCAGGAGTCGGTCTACTTGTCTCGGACGTGATGCCTATATACATGATCATACCTAGATATTCTCATAACTATGCTTAATTCTGTCAATTGCTCAACAGTAATTTGTTCACCACCATAGAATACTTATGCTCTCGAGAGAAGCCACTAGTGAAACCTATGGCCCCGGGGTCTATCTTTATCATATTAATCTCCTACTACTTAGTTATTTCCTTTGCTTTTTTACTTTGCCTTTATTTTACTTTGCATCTTTATCACAAAAATACCAAAAATATTATCTTATCATATCTATCAGATCTCACTCTCGTAAGTGGCCATGTAGGGATTGACAACCCCTTATCGCATTGGTTGTGAGGATTTATTTGTTTTGTGCAGGTGCGAGGGACTCGCGCGTAGCCTCCTACTGGATTGATACCTTGGTTCTCAAAAACTGAGGGAAATACTTATGCTACTTTGCTTCATCATCCCTTCCTCTTTGGGGAAAACCAATGTAGTGCTCAAGAGGTAGCTAGAAAGATTTCTGGCACTGTTGCCGGGGAGGTCTATGCAAAAGTCAATATACCAAGTACCCATCACATACCCTTATCTCCCGCATTACACTATTTGCCATTTGCCTCTCGTTTTCCTCTCCCCCACTTCACCCTTGTCATTTTATTCGCCCCCCTCTCTCTAACCTCCATCTCTTTCTCTATTTGCCTCTTTTTGCCCGCTTGTTTTTTGTTTGCTTGTGTGTTAGTTTGCTTGCTTTTCATTATGGCTAGTCCCTTATCTTCTCCGTTATCTCCCGAGAGTGAATTCTAAATTTTAAGCAAAGGGAGGGTGAAAATCTAAAAGATGCTTGGTATATAATTTGCAATGCTCAAAATAGATCTACCAGGAAGCAATCTACTTCCATTCTTCTTCGCAATTTTTATGTAGGCACAACTCCCTGGCACAGATATATCCTTGATACTATTACCGAAGGGAACTTCTTGGGTAGCCATACTTTTCATTCTTATAATGCTATAATAGATTTGTTTGGCTCACCCCCTCTTTTGGTTAATGGAACTGTATTAACTTTGGAGCATGTAATGCAAAGGCTTGAAATTATTGAAAATAAGGTTGCCACCATAGAGTTAATTGAAAATTTGGATAAAAATATTCACAACCGAATCTCTCAATATGGATCTAAAGTAGGAGTCACTTTGAAAAATATTAAAGAGAAGGAACCCATAGTTAATGAGAAAATAAATCACGATTCCACTAGAATTGATAAACTTGAGGATATTATTACCAACTTGGGAACCACTTTTTCTTCCATAAAGAACACTCCAAGTCCTCCCGCTAAAATTTCCAAGCTTATGTATGTTCCTAAGAATAAGGGTGAATCCTCTAGTAAGGAAACTGCGGATCTCAAATCTATAAGTGTTCATCCCAATCTTTTTTGCTATCATTAAGGAACCATTTATTACAAATGATTTTTAGATCTTGTGCCTAAAAATTTGATAATCAATAAAAATGAAGAAATTCCTAAAGATGGTAGATGCCTCATTGAAGAATTGCCTACCAAAGATGGCAATAGCTAGATCTATCCTTGCTTGTTATGCCTAGCTAGGGGCGTTAAACGATAGCGCTTGTTGGGAGGCAACCCAATTTTATTTTTATTCCTTGATTTTTACTCCTGTTTAGTAATAAATAATTTATCTAGCCTATGTTTTGGTTGTGTTTTTTTGTGTTTAATTAGTGTTTGTGCCAAGTAGAACCGTTGGGAAGACTTGGGGAAAGTCTTGTTACACTTGCTGTAAAAACAGAAACTTTGGCGCTCACGAGAACTACTGCAATTTTTATTTGGAAAGAGCTATTTAGTTAATTCTTTTTGAATATGATTAATAGATAAATTACTCACGTCCAGAAATTTATTTTAGAATTTTTGGGGTTCCAGATTGTGCGCTAGCTACAGATTACTACAGACTGTTCTGTTTGTGACAGATTCTGTTTTTCGTGTGTTGTTTGCTGATTTTGATGAATCTATGGCTAGTAAAATAGTTTATAAACCATAGAGAAGTTGGAATACAGTAGGTATAACACAAATATAAATAAATAATTAGTTCATTACAGTACCTTGAAGTGGTCTTTTGTTTTCTTTCGCTAACGGAGCTCACGAGATTTTCTACTTTGAGTTTTGGGTTGTGAAGTTTTCAAGTTTTGGGTAAAGATTTGATGAATTATGGAACAAGGAGTGGCAAGAGCCTAAGATTTGGGATTCCCATGGCACCCCCAAGATAATCTAAGGACACCTAAAAGCCAAAGCTTGGGGATGCCCCGGAAGGCATCCCCTCTTTCGTCTACTTCTATCGGTAACTTTACTTGGAGCTATATTTTTATTCGCCACATGATATGTCTTTTTCTTGGAGCGTATTGTATAATTTGAGTCTTTACTTTTTAGTTTACCACAATCGTCCTTGCTGTACACACCTTTTGAGAGAGCCATACATGATTTGGAATTTGCTAGAATACTCTATGTGCTTCGCTTATATCTTTTGAGTTATATAGTTTTGCTCTAGTACTTCACTTACATCTTTTAGAACACGGTGGTGGATTTGTTTTATAGAAACTGTTGATCTCTCATGCTTCACTTAGATTATTTTGAGAGTCTTAAATAACATGATAATTTTCTTAAAATCCTAATATGCTAGGTATTCAAGATTAGTAAAATTTTCTTATGAGTGTTCTGAATACTAAGAAAAGTTTGATGCTTGATGATTGTTTTGAGATATGGAGGTAATAATATCAAAGTCGTGCTAGTTGAGTAGTTGTGAAATTGAGAAATTCTTGTGTTGAAGTTTGCAAGTCCCGTAGCATGCACGTATGGTTAACGTTATGTAACAAATTTGAAACATGAGGTGTTATTTGATTGTCCTCCTTATGAGTGGCGGTCGGGGACGAGCGATGGTCTTTTCCTACCAATCTATCCCCCTAGGAGCATGCGCGTAGTGCCGAGGTTTTTGATGACTTGTAGATTTTTGCAATAAGTATGTGAGTTCTTTACGACTAATGTTGAGTCCATGGATTATACGCACTCTCACCCTTCCATCCTTGCTAGCTTCTTCGGTACCGTGCATTGCCCTTTCTCACATTGAGAGTTGGCGCAAACTTCGCCGGTGCATCCAAACCCCGTGATATGATACACTCTTTCACAATAAACCTCCTTATATCTTCCTCAAAACAACCACCATACCTACCTATTATGGCATTTCCATAGCCATTCCGAGATATATTGCCATGCAACTTTCCACCGTTCCGTTTATCATGACACATTCATTATTGTCATATTGCTTAGCATGATCATGTAGTTGACCTAGTATTTGTGGCAAAGCCACCATTCATAATTCTTTCATACATGTCACTCTTGGTCCATTTCATATCCCGGTACACCGCCGGAGGCATTCATATAGAGTATCGAGTTGTAATCATTGAGTTGTAAATAAATAGAAGTGTGATGATCATCATTTTCTAGAGCATTGTCCCAAGTGAGGAATTTTTTTTAAAAAAGAGAAAGGCCATAAAAAAAGAGAAAGGCCATAAAAAAAGAGAAGGCCCAAAAAAATGAGAGAAAAAGAGAGAAGGGACAATGTTACTATCCTTTGCCACGCTTGTGCTTCAAAGTAACACCATAATCTTCATGATAGAGAGTCTCTTGTTTTGTCACTTTCATATACTAGTGGGAATTTTCATTATAGAACGTGGATTGTATATTCCAACAATGGGCCTCCTCAAGTGCCCTAGGTATTAGTGAGCAAGCAAGTTGGATGCAAACCCACTTAGTTTCTTTTGTTGAGCTTTCATACATTTATAGCTCTAGTGCATCCGTTGCATGGCAATCCCTACTCCTTGCATCAACATCAATCGGTGGGCATCTCCATAATCCATTGATTAGCCTCGTTGATGTGAGACTTTCTCCTTTTTGACTTCTCCACATAACCCCCCTCATTATATTCTATTCCACCCATAGTGCTATGTCCATGGCTCGCGCTCATATATTGCGTGAAAGTTTATAGGTTTGAGATTACTAAAGTATGAAACAATTGCTTGGCTTATCATCGGGGTTGTGCATGATGAGAGCATTCTTGTGTGACGAAAATGGAGCATGACTAAACTATATGATTTTGTAGGGATGAACTTTCTTTGGCCATGTTATTTTGAGAAGACATAATTCCTTTGTTAGTATGCTTCAAGTATTATTATTTCTATGTCAATATGAACTTTTGTCTTGAATCTTTCGGATCTGAATATTCATACCACAATTAAGGAGAATTACATTAAAATTATGCCAAGTAGGACTCCGCATCAAAAATTCTGTTTTTATCATTTACCTACTTGAGGATGAGCAGGAATTAAGCTTGGGGATGCTTGATACGTCTCCAACGTATCTATAATTTTTGATTGCTCCATGCTATATTATCTACTCTTTTGGACATTATTGTACTTTATTATCCACTTCTATATTATTTTTGGGACTAACCTATTAACCGGAGGCCCAACCCAAAATTGCTATTTTTTGCCTGTTTTAGGGTTTTGAAGAAAAGGAATATCAAACGGAGTCCAAACGGAATGAAACCTTCGGGAACGTGATTTTCTCAACGAACAAGACCCGGGAGACTTCGAGGAGGCCACGAGGTAGGGGGCGCGACTACCCCCCCAGGCGCGCCCTCCACCCTCGTGGGCCCCCTGTTGCTCCACCGACGTACTCCTTCCTCCTATATATACCTATGTACCCCCAAATGATCAAATACGGAGCCAAAAAACTAATTCCACCGCCGCAACTTTCTGTATCCATGAGATCCCATCTTGGGGCCTGTTCCGGAGCTCCGCCGGAGGGGGCATCGATCACGGAGGGCTTCTACATCAATACCATAGCCCCTCCGATGAAGTGTGAGTAGTTTACCTCAGACCTACGAGTCCATAGTTATTAGCTAGATGGCTTCTTCTCTCTTTTTGGATCTCAATACAATGTTCTCCCCCTCTCTTGTGGAGAACTGTTCGATGTAATCTTCTTTTTGCGGTGTGTTTGTTGAGACCGATGAATTGTGGGTTTATGATCAAGTCTATCTATGAACAATATTTGAATCTTCTCTGAATTCTTTTATTTATGATTGGTTATCTTTACAAGTCTCTTCGAATTATTAGTTTGATTTGGCCTACTAGATTGATCTTTCTTGCAATGGGAGAAGTGCTTATCTTTGGGTTCAATCTTGCGGTGTCCTTTCCTAGTGACAGTAGGGGCAACAAGGCACGTATTGTATTGTTACCATCGAGGATAACAAGATGGGGTTTTCATCATATTGCATGAGTTTATCCCTCTACATCATGTCATCTTGCTTAAGGCGTTACTCTGTTTTTAACTTAATACTCTAGATGCATGCTGGATAGCGGTCGATGAGTGGAGTAATACTAGTAGATGCAGGCAGGAGTCGGTCTACTTGTCTCGGACGTGATGCCTATATACATGATCATACCTAGATATTCTCATAACTATGCTTAATTCTGTCAATTGCTCAATAGTAATTTGTTCACCCACCGTAGAATACTTATGCTCTCGAGAGAAGCCACTAGTGAAACCTATGGCCCCCGGGTCTATCTTTATCATATTAATCTCCTACTACTTAGTTATTTCCTTTACTTTTTTACTTTGCCTTTATTTTACTTTGCATCTTTATCACAAAAATACCAAAAATATTATTTTATCATATTTATCAGATCTCACTCTCGTAAGTGGCCGTGTAGGGATTGACAACCCCTTATCGCGTTGGTTGCAAGGATTTATTTGTTTTGTGCAGGTGCGAGGGACTCACGCGTAGCCTCCTACTGGATTGATACCTTGGTTCTCAAAAACTGAGGGAAATACTTACACTACTTTGCTGCATCATCCCTTCCTCTTCGGGGAAAACCAACGCAGTGCTCAAGAAGTAGCATAGGACAACAATATTGCTTTCATTTATTTTGAGTTCTTTCTTTGTTGAGATGGAAATCGACGTTCTTTCGAAAAGGGCTAGGTAGTTTGCGCGCTGGCAAAACTTCTTCATGAAAGGTCAAAAATAGACTTGGATTTCATGGGTTTCTTAATGACTAGTCATTCGTTTGAAGCCTTAAGAAACCGGCAAAGAAAGCAGCTGTTTCTTTTCGGATGACCTTATTTCGAGAATCAACTAACCGACAAATCCGTAGCCCATGTGAGTCGCTGCCTCCCTCTCACCAAAATGGGATGAATCTTCTCATGTAGCTTTTTGATTATTCAGGGCGCAGCGAAGCCAATTTCCATCAAGGCAAGGGGGGTAAATAAGGGGGAAGAGGATTTGTAACAATAGAAAAGAGAAATGACTACAAGGAACCAACAATTCTCTCTTCTTAGACAACCTATATACTCCACACTTAACCAGCATTTGATAGATTATTCAACCCCGAGCAATCTTAGTTATTGGTGGGGGTTCGGTTCGTTAGCAGGTATTTGTTTAGTCATTCAAATAGTGACTGGCGTTTTTTAGCTATGCATCACACACCTCATGTGGATCTAGCTTTCAACAGCGTAGAACACATTATGAGAGATGTTGAAGGGGGCTGGTTGCTCCGTTATATGCATGCTAATGGGGCAAGTATGTTTCTCATTGTGGTTCACCTTCATATTTTTTGTGGTCTATATCATGCGAGTTATAGCAGTCCTAGGGAATTTGTTCGGTGTCTCAGAGTTGTCATATTCCTATTAATGATTGTGACAACTTTTATAGGATACGTACCACCTTGGGGTCAGATGTGCTTTTGGGGAGCAATAGTAATTACAAGCTTAGCTAGCGCCATACCAGTAGTAGGAGATACCATAGTGACTTGGCTTTGGGGTGGTTTCTCCGTGGACAATGCCACCTTAAATCGTTTTTTATTCTCCATCATTTACTCCCCCTTATTTTAGTAGGTGCCAGTCTTCTTCATCTGGCCGCATTGCATCAATATGGATCAAATAATCCATTGGGTGTACATTCTGAGATGGATAAAATTGCTTCTTACCCTTATTTTTATGTAAAGGATCTTGTAGGTCGGGTAGCTTCTGCTATCTTTTTTCCATTTGGATTTTTTGCTCCTAATATTTTGGGGCATCCCGACAATGATATACCTGCTAATCCGAGGCCCACCACGCCCCATATTGTGCCGGAATGGTATTTCCTACCGATCCATGCCATTCTTCACAGTATACCTGGCAAAGCGGGAGGTGTAGCCGCAATAGCACCAGTTTTTATATCTCTCTTGGCTTTACCTTTTTTTAAAGAAATGTATGTGTGTAGTTCAAGTTTTCGACCGATTCACCAAGGAATATTTTGGTTGCTTTTGGCGGATTGCTTACTAGTAGGTTGGATCGGATGTCAACCTGTGGAGGCACCATTTGTTACTATTGGACAAATTCCTACTGCCTTCTTCTTCTTGTTCTTTGCCATAACGCCCATTCCAGGACGAGTTGGAAGAGGAATTCCAAAATATTACACGGATGAGACTCATCGCACCCTTTTCTCCTTTTGGCCATAGCCATATAATGAACATGACTATTTCTCCTTTTGGCCATAGCCATAGAAGAAGCTTATCCTCCAAAGTGGAGGGAGCGGAATCTCAGGATTCCTATGACCCTGCTTATATCGATTTTTTAAGAATTCATTTAGGGTTTTCCCCGGGTTTGGTACCAAATCTGGATAAACTCGTTTTGGTTCTTAAACCAGAGGAAATTCTATTTCTGGCTTTTCGCTTCCCGCGGGACGCGAACATGTTTAATTGCACCTAAAGAATATTCCAAAATATGATTCAAGAAGCACCGACGGCGAAGGAAGAAAACAGAAACAAGCCTCCGGTGGAAGGTTGTGAAGATCGTCGTATGACTGTGGAGGAAAGTCCAAAAATGATGGAAGCATTTTCTTTCCTATGGGATAAAAAAATGAATTGGAACTATTGAGTGGTGTAGGTATCCATCTTAGCAAATAGAGATACCGAGGCCCACCAACCTACTACTTGTTGGTTTGGTGGGGAAAGATGAGTGTATGAGGGCTTCTTTCACTTGTTTGTTTTCCTACAACGGTATCTCCGAACTCAACGGCTCCCACGGTTCGGAGCGATAGCGAATTCATACGAGGACTACAAAGCGAATAATTGCATTCCTTCCAGGAGGTCGAGCGCACACTTTCCTCGGTTTAGAATCAAGGGACAAAGATAGATCCTCGGTAATGGCAAAGGGGATAGCCTTGCTTTTGAACATTTATGTGCATATATTTTCATTACATGTGCAATCGAAATCAGTAGGAGAGAAACTTTCATCCCTATATTTCCACTGAAATGGAATTAGCGATACCTTTGCTTTTAGTTTGAATTCATGAATCCTGTTTCTAGTGGCGAGTAACTACTACGAAAGGTATGGAAAATAGGAAAGGCAAAGCACAAGAAAGAAGGATATATTTAATAATGTCATCCTTGTTTCCGTTCCAGATTCAACTTGTCGAGGCTTCTGCTCGTAACGTCACTCACTGGATCAAATCAAAGGGCTCGGTTTCTGCTCCTCGGCAAAGGCAAAGTCAATTCAATAGGAATCCGAATCCTAAAAGGCAAGACCCAAACCACCGTTCGATCAACAGTTCTTCTTTCACTTCCATCTCCCAGCATCTCATTCCCCCACCCCGTCGTCGAGAGCAGCCAACCCTTCTCAATAGAATCCATGTGCCATTGCCTGAATGTCAATCTGCCCCTCCTGTCCGAAAAGAAGCATATCCGAATAAAGGTACCAAGGTAACCCTTAGAGTCAAAGCATTTTTAGCTATTAAGGACTTACTGAAAAAGGCTCAAAAAATAGGAATCAGTTGGAGGAAACTAAGGACCAGGTTCACATTATCAGTGAGCGCGGATAAGAACATTTCCTGGAATTCCACATCCCATATTGACTCTACCATCCCTAATGTTGGCCACTAAGTCCAATCTGACCTATCTCAAATAAGATCTTTTAGGATCAATTGGTTAGGCATCCCTCTTCTTTGTTTGCATAAGGCCACTAGCCATCTAATGTTCGCTATCCTTCATCTTTCGATTAGCGAGATGATCTTAAAAAGGCCTGAAATTTGCCTTTCTTAAGACCCCGTTGAACATATTTTCAAAATGTTCCATCATAGGCTATAAGTAGAATCTTCATAGCCCCAAAAAACACAGTCAAAGTCAAACTTTTGTTGGTGCCACAGGTTTGTGTTTGAAGAAATGGAGTTTCATTGTTCGTCACATGAAACTCTGCACTTAGGGATCAGCCTCACAAATATGCTCCTCGAGCTTTGAAACCGTCTTCTTTGTGGACTCGACTATAGGCTATATATCCATGGCTTGTTGAGATCCCCTTCCTCCTTCCTTTCTCACTGGAAAAAGCAGTAGTTGTCAATCAACGACCAGTTATCAATCAATCCGATGAAGGTAACAATATCCTCCTTGAAATCCATATAATCATTCCCTGGAAAATCAACTAGATTCTCCCTCCTCTTATGGCTCAAAGGCTCAACCTGGCTAGTAAGTCGGCATAGGAGAGGATCACTCATTCATCTTGTGGTGGGCTGGCTTACTACTCCCCGATATTAGCTCTCAGCAGTTAAGCAATTCCGAAATTAGTTTGTTGCCCTGCAAAGTCTTTGACCTTGGGTATATGAGTAGGAGACTTAGGACAGTGGTGTCAACAGGTAGTAGGGCAAGCTGCCGGATTGACAGACAGTTATTAGGACAGTGGGTAAGCTACTTAGGCTAGGGAATAGGTACACATAGGTCAGATAGCGGGCAAGTCTCAATAACCAAAGTTGGAGTTGATGAGTGACTTTCTTCTTCTCTATTCCTTCTTACTGGACTAAATGGATTCCTTTCTGTAAACTGAGTTAATGGAGTCAAGTAAGATGCTAGTACAGTAGGCATTCTTATTTCGTAAAATAAGTCACTGGTAGGCAAGACTTTCTCTCGAGAGTCAGAGCTTTGAGACGACTTTCGCAGATGTTCAATCTTGCGAGGCGTATGAGCCAGATTTTTAGTACTCTCCCGACCTGTTAGAGGCCACCATAATAAGCGGAGATTGCTGGTTAAACGTTGCTCAACAAGACAGTAACCAACTTGAAAAAGGAGACCCTGGCATAACAAGTGGTGATCTCTGTACTAGAATAGAAGCCCTGCTAATTGTGAAGAACCCACAACCGGGAGCGTTAGCAACTGGATTTTACCACACTCTGTTATACCCTCCCTTGGGGGATGGCTTGGTGCTAATGTAGGACTTTCGGAGACCTTTCGCTTCCTGTTTTGGTCCAGCCTGAGTGGCCATAACTGTTGGAAATATGCCCTAGAGGCAATAATAAATTAGTTATTATTATATTTCCTTGTTCATGATAATCGTTTATTATCCATGCTAGAATTGTATTGATAGGAAACTCAGGTACATGTGTGGATACATAGACAACACCATGTCCCTAGTAAGCCTCTAGTTAACTAGCTCGTTGATCAATAGATGGTTACGGTTTCCTGACCATGGACATTGGATGTCATTGATAACGGGATCACATCATTAGGAGAATGATGTGATGGACAAAGACCCAATCCTAAGCCTAGCACAAAGATCGTGTAGTTCTAATGCTAAATCTTTTTCTAATGTCAAGTATCATTTCCTTAGACCATGAGATTGTGCAACTCCCGGATACCGTAGGAATACTTTAGGTGTGCCAAACGTCACAACGTAACTGGGTGGCTATAAAGGTACACTACAGGTATCTCCGAAAGTGTCTGTTGGGTTGGCACGAATCGAGACTGGGATTTGTCACACCGTGTGACGGAGAGATATCTCTGGGCCCACTCGGTAGGACATCATCATAATGTGCACAATGTGATCAAGGAGTTGATCATGGGATGATGTGTTACGGAACGAGTAAAGAGAGTTGCCGGTAACGAGATTGAACAAGGTATCGGGATACCGACGATCGAATCTTGGGCAAGTATCGTACCGCTAGACAAAGGGAATTGTATACGGGATTGATTAAGTCCTTGACATCGTGGTTCATCCGATGAGATCATCGTGGAACATGTGGGAGCCAACATGGGTATCCAAATCCCGCTGTTGGTTATTGACCGGAGAGTCATCTCGGTCATGTCTGCATGTCTCCCGAACCCGTAGGGTCTACACACTTAAGGTTCGGTGATGCTAGGGTTACAGAGATATTAGTATGCGATAACCCGAAAGTTGTTTGGAGTCCCGGATGAGATCCCGGACGTCACGAGGAGTTCCGGAATGGTCCTGAGGTAAAGATTTATATATGGGAAGTCTTGTTTTGGTCGCCGGAAAAGTTTCGCGCATTATCGGTATTGTACCAGGAGTGCCGAAAGGGGTCCGGGGGTCCACCAAGGGGGTCCACCTGCCCCGGGGGGCCACATGGGCTGTAGGGGTGTGCGCCTTGGCCTATATGGTCCAAGGGCACCAGCCCCAAGAGGCCCATGCGCCAAGAGATAAGGGAAAGAAAGAGTCCTAAAGGGGGAAGGCACCTAGGTGGGGAGGATCGACTCCTGCCTGGCCGCACCCTTCCTTGGAGGAAGGGCCAAGGCTGCGCCCCCCTCTCCCTTGGCCCTATATATAGTGGGGGGAAGGGAGGGCAGCCGCACCTAAGCCCTGGCGCCTCCCTCTCCCTCCCATGACACATCTCCCTCCTCCCGCAGCGCTTGGCGAAGCCCTGTTGGAATCCCGCTACTTCCACCACCACGCCGTCGTGCTGCTGGATCTCCATCAACCTCTCCTCCCCCTTGCTGGATCAAGAAGGAGGAGACGTCGATGCTCCATACGTGTGTTGAACGCGGAGGTGCCGTCCGTTCGGCGCTAGGATCATCGGTGATTTGGATCACGACGAGTACGACTCCATCAACCCCGTTCTCTTGAACGCTTCCGCATGCGATCTACAAGGGTATGTAGATCCACTCCTCCCTCGTTGCTAGATGACTCCATAGATAGATCTTGGTGACACGTAGGAAAATTTTGAATTTATGCTACGTTCCCCAACAGTGGTATCAGAGCTAGGTCTATGCGTAGTTTCTATGCACGAGTAGAACACAAAGTAGTTGTGGGTGTTGATTTTGTTCAATATGCTTACCGTTACTAGTCCAATCTTGATTCGGTGGCATTGTGGGATGAAGCGGCCCGGACCGACCTTACACGTACTCTTACGTGAGACTGGTTCCACCGACTGACATGCACTAGTTGCATAAGGTGGCTAGCGGGTGTCTGTCTCTCCCACTTTAGTCGGATCGGATTGGATGAAAAGGGTCCTTATGAAGTGTAAATAGCAATTGGCATATCACGTTGTGGTTTTTGCGTAGGTAAGAAACGTTCTTGCTAGAAACCCATAGCAGCCACGTAAAACATGCAAACAACAATTAGAGGACGTCTAACTTGTTTTTGCAGGGTATGCTATGTGATGTGATATGGCCAAAAGGATGTGATGAATGATATATGTGATGTATGAGATTGATCATGTTCTTGTAATAGGAATCACGACTTGCATGTCGATGAGTATGACAACTGGCAGGAGCCATAGGAGTTGTCTTAATTTATTTATGACCTGTGTGTCAACATAAACGTCATGTAATTACTTTACTTTATTGCTAACCGTTAGCTGTAGTAGTAGAAGTAATAGTTGACGAGACAACTTCATGAAGACACGATGATAGAGATCATGATGATGGAGATCATGGTGTCATGCCGGTGACGATGATGATCATGGAGCCCCGAAGATGGAGATCAAGAGGAGCAAAGTGATGATGGCCATATCATGTCACTATTTGATTGCATGTGATGTTTATCATGTTTATGCATCTTGTTTACTTAGAACGACGGTAGTAAATAAGATGATCCCTCATAATAATTTCAAGAAAGTGTTCCCCCTAACTGTGCACCATTGCGACAGTTTGTTGTTTCGAAGCACCACGTGATGATCGGGTGTTAGATTCTAACATTCACATACAACGGGTGTAAGACAGATTTACACACGCGAAACACTTAGGTTGACTTGACGAGCCTAGCATGTACAGACATGGCCTCGGAACACAAGAGACCGAAAGGTCGAGCATGAGTCGTATGGTAGATACGATCAACATGAAGATGTTCACCGATGATGACTAGTCCGTCTCACGTGATGATCGGACACGGCCTAGTTGACTCGGATCATGTAATCACTTAGATGACTAGAGGGATGTCTATCCGAGTGGGAGTTCACAAGATGAACTTAATTATCCTGAACATAGTCAAAAGGTCTTCGCAAATTATGTCGTAGCTCGCGCTTCAGTTCTACTGTTTAGATATGTTCCTAGAGAAAATTTAGTTGAAAGTTGATAGTAGTAATGATGCGGACTAGGTCCATAAACTGAGGTTTGTCCTCATTTCTTCATAGAAGGCTTATGTCCTTAATGCACCGCTCAGTGTGCTGAACCTCGAACGTTGTCTATGGATGTTGCGAACATCTGACATACACATTTTGATAACTACGTGATAGTTCAGTTAAACGGCTTAGAGTTGAGGCACCAAAGACGTTTTGAAACGTCGCGAAACATATGAGATGTTTCGAGGGCTGAAATTGGGATTTCAGGCTCGTGCCCACGTCAAGAGGTATAAGACCTCCGACGATTTTCTTAGCCTGCAAACTAAGGGAGAAAAGCTCAATTGTTGAACTTGTGCTCAGATTGTCTGAGTACAACAATCGCTTGAATCGAGTGGGAGTTGAACTTCCAGATGAAATAGTGATGGTTCTCTGAAGTCATTACCACCAAGCTGCTTGAGCTTCGTGATGAACTATAATATATCAGGGACATATATGATGATCCTTGAGATATTCGCGATGTTTGACACCACAAAAGTAGAGATCAAGAAGGAGCATCAATTGTTGATGGTTGACCACTAGTTTCAAGAAGGGCAAGGGCAAAAAGGGATGCTTCATGAAACAGCAAATAAGCTGCTGCTCTAGTGAAGAAACCCAAGGTTGAACCCAAACCCGAGACTAAGTGCTTCTGTAATAAAGGGAACAGCCACTGGAGCAGAATTACCCTAGATACTTGGTAGATAAGAAGGCTGGCAAGGTCGATAGAAGTATATTGGATGTATTATGTTAATGTGTACTTTACTAGTACTCCTAGTAGCACCAGGGTATTAGATACCGGTTCGGTTGCTAAGTGTTAGTAACTCGAAATAAAAGCTTCGGAATAAACGGAGACTAGCTAAAGGTGAGATGATGATATGTGTTGGAAGTATTTCCAAGGTTGATCAAATATCGTACGCTCCCTCTACCATCGAGATTGGTGTTTGCGTTGAGCATAGACATGATTGGATTATGTCTATCGCAATACGGTTATTCATTTAAAGAGAATAATGGTTACTCTGTTTATTTGAATAATACCTTCAATGGTCTTGCACCTAAAATGAATGGTTTATTGAATCTCGATCATAGTGATACACATGTTCATGACAAAAGATATAAGATAGTAATGATAGTACCACCTACTTGTGGCACTGCCACGTAAGTCATATCGGTATAAAACACATGAAGAAGCTCCATGTTGATGGATCTTTGGGCTCACTCGTTTTTGAAAAGTTTGAGACATGCGAACCATGTCTATTGGTGTATATGCATGAAGAAACTCCATGCAAATGGACCGTTTGGACTCACTTGATTTTGAATCACTTGAGACATGCAAATCATACCACATGGGCAAGATGACTGAAAGCCTCGTTTTTCAGTAAAATGGAACTAGAAAGCAACTTGTTGGAAGTAATACATTTTGATGTGTGCAATCCAATGAGTGCTGAGGCATGTAGTCGATATCGTTATGTTCTTACTTCATAGATGATTTGAGTAGATGTTGAGTATATTTACTTGATGAATCACGAGTCTGAATTATTGAAAGGTTCAAGTAATTTCAGGGTGAAGTTGAAAGATCGTCGTGACAAGAGGATAGAATATCTATGATATGATCATAGAGATGAATATCTGAATTACGAGTTTGGCACAGAATTAAGACATTGTGGAAATTGTTTCACAACTAATACAGCCTGGAACACCATAGTGTGATGGTGTGTCCGAACATCATAACTGCACCCTATTGGATATGATGCATACCATGATGTCTCTTATCGAATTACCACGATAGTTTATGGGTTAGGCATTAAAGACAACCACATTCACTTTAAATAGGGCACCACGTAATTCCGATGAGATGACACCATATGAACTATGGTTTAGAGAAACCTAAGCTGTCATTTCTTAGAAGTTTGGGGCTGCGACGCTTATGTGAAGAAGTTTCAGGCTGATAAGCTCGAACCCAAAGCGGATAAATGCATCTTCATAGGACACCCAAAAACAGTTGGGTATACCTCCTGTCTCAGATCCGAAAGCAATAAGGGATTGTTTCTAGAATTGGGTCCTTTCTCGAGGAAAAGTTTCTCTCGAAGGAATTGAGTGGGAGGATGGTGGAGACTTGATGAGGTTATTGAACCGTCTCTTCAACTAGTGTGTGGCAGGGCACAGGAGTTGTTCCTGTGGCACCTACACCAATTGAAGTGGAAGCTTATGATAGTGATCATGAAACTTCAGATCAAGTCACTACCAAACCTCATGGGATGACAAGGATGCGTACTACTTCAGAGTGGTACATAATCCTGTCTTGGAAGTCATGTTGCTAGACAACAATGAACCTACGAGCTATGGAGAAGCGATGGTGGGCCTGGATTCCAAAATGGCTCGAGGCCATATAAAATCCGAGAGAGGATCCATGTATGAAAATGAAGTGTAGACTTTGGCAGAACGGCTCGATGGTCGTAAGGCTGTTGAGTACAGATGGATTTTAAAAGGAAGACGGACAATGATGGTAAGTATCACCATTAAGAAAGCTCGACTTGTCGTTAAGTTTTTTCCGACAAGTTCAAGGAGTTGACTATGATGAGACTTTCTCACTCATAGCGATGCTAAGAGTCTGTTGGAATTATATTAGCGATTATTGCATTATTTATGAAATCTTGCAGATAGGATGTCAAAACATTGTTTCCTCGACGATTTTCTTGAGGAAAGGTTGTATGTGATACAACCGGAAGGTTTTGTCAATCCTGAAAGATGCTAATAAGTATGCAAAGCTCCAGCAATCCTTCTAAGGACTGGAGTAAGCATCTCGGAGTTGGAATGTATGCTTTGATGAGATGATCAAAGTTTTTGGTGTATACAAAGTTTATGAGAAACTTGTATTTCCAAAGAAGTGAGTGGGAGCACTATAGAATTTCTGATGAGTATATGTAATTGACACATTGTGGATCAGAAATGACGTAGAATTTCTGGAAAGCATATAGGGTTATTTGGAAAGTGTTTTTCGATGGAAAGCCTGGATTAAGCTACTTGAACATTGAGCATCAAGATCTATAAGGATAGATCAAAACACTTAATGGTACTTTCAAATGAGCACATACCTTGACATGATCTTGAAGGTGTTCAAGATGGATTAGTCAAAGAAGGAGTTCTTGCCTAAGTTGTAAGGTATGAAGTTAAGACTTAAAGCTCGACCACGGCAGAAGAAAGAGGAAGGACGAAGGTCGTCCCCTATGCTTTTGTCATAGGCTCTATACGGTATGCCATGCTGAGTACCGCACCTGATGTGTGCCTTGCCACATATCTGGCAAGAGGGTACAAAGGTAATCTAGGAGTAGATCACCAGATAGTGGTCTAAATTATCCTTAGAGGAATAAGGATATGTTTCTCGGTTATGGAGGTGATAAAGAGTTCGACATAAAGAGTTACGTCGATGCAAGCTTAACACCTATCCGGATAGCTTTGAGTAGAGATACCGGATACGTATAATGGAGCAAAAATTTAGAATAGCTCCAAGTAGAAAAGTTATTTGAAATGGCTCCAAATATAGTGTAGTAGCTGCATCTACAAGATGACATAGAGATTTGCGAAGTACATACGGATCTGAAAGATTCAGACCCGTTGACTATAACATCTCTCACAAGCATAACACGTTCAAACCCAAAACTCATCGAGTGTTTATCACATGGTAATGTGAACTAGATTATTGACTCTAGTAAACTCTTTGGGTGTTAGTCACATGGGGATGTGACCTTGAGTGTTAATCACATATCGATGTGAACTGGATTATTGACTCTAGTGCAAGTGGGAGACTGTTGGAAATATGCCCTAGAGGCAATAATAAATTAGTTATTATTATATTTCCTTGTTCATGATAATCGTTTATTATCCATGCTAGAATTGTATTGATAGGAAACTCACATACATGTGTGTATACATAGACAACACCATGTCCCTAGTAAGCCTCTAGTTGACTAGCTCGTTGATCAATAGA
Organism: Triticum aestivum; assembly: GCF_018294505.1. Lineage (NCBI taxonomy): Eukaryota > Viridiplantae > Streptophyta > Magnoliopsida > Poales > Poaceae > Triticum > Triticum aestivum. Next base: position 118,061,827 of record NC_057794.1, on the reverse strand, counting down.
TGGTTACGGTTTCCTGACCATGAACATTGGATGTCATTGATAACGGGATCACATCATTAGGAGAATGATGTGATGGACAAAGACCCAATCCTAAGCCTAGCACAAAGATCGTGTAGTTCGTATGCTAAAGCTTTTTCTAATGTCAAGTATCATTTCCTTAGACCATGAGATTGTGCAACTCCCAGATACCGTAGGAATACTTTGGCTGTGCCAAACGTCACAACGTAACTGGGTGGCTATAAAGGTACACTACAGGTATCTCCGAAAGTGTCTGTTGGGTTGGCACGAATCGAGACTGGGATTTGTCACTCCGTGTGACGAAGAGGTATCTCTGGGCCCACTCGGTAGGACATCATCATAATGTGCACAATGTGATCAAGGAGTTGATCACGGGATGATGTGTTACGGAACGAGTAAAGAGACTTGCCGGTAACGAGATTGAACAAGGTATCGGGATACCGACGATCGAATCTCGGGCAAGTATCGTACCGCTAGACAAAGGGAATTGTATACGGGATTGATTAAGTCCTTGACATCGTGGTTCATCCGATGAGATCATCGTGGAACATGTGGGAGCCAACATGGGTATCCAGATCCCGCTGTTGGTTATTGACCGAAGAGTCATCTCGGTCATGTCTGCATGTCTCCCGAACCCGTAGGGTCTACACACTTAAGGTTCGGTGATGCTAGGGTTATAGAGATATTAGTATGCGGTAACCCAAAAGTTGTTGAGAGTCCCGGATGAGATCCCGGACGTCACGAGGAGTTCCGGAATGGTCCGGAGGTAAAGATTTATATGTGGGAAGTCTTGTTTTGGTCGCCGGAAAAGTTTCACGCATTATCGGTATTGTACCAGGAGTGCCGAAAGGGGTCCGGGGGTCCACCAAGGGGGTCCACCTGCCCCGGGGGGCCACATGGGCTGTAGGGGTGTGCGCCTTGGCCTATATGGGCCAAGGGCACCAGCCCCAAGAGGCCCATGCGCCAAGAGATAAGGGAAAGAAAGAGTCCTAAAGGGGGAAGGCACCTCCTAGGTGCCTTGGGGAGGATGGACTCCTCCCTGGCCGCACCCTTCCTTGGAGGAAGGGCCAAGGCTGCGCCCCCCTCTCCCTTGGCCCTATATATAGTGGGGGGAAGGGAGGGCAGCCGGACCTAAGCCCTGGCGCCTCCCTCTCCCTCCCATGACACATCTCCCTCCTCCCGCAGCGCTTGGCGAAGCCCTGTTGGAATCCCTCTACTTCCACCACCACGCCGTCGTGCTGCTGGATCTCCATCAACCTCTCCTCCCCCCTTGCTGGATCAAGAAGGAGGAGACGTCGCTGCTCTGTACGTGTGTTGAACGCGGAGGTGCCGTCCGTTCGGCGCTAGGATCATTGGTGATTTGGATCACGACGAGTACGACTCCATCAACCCCGTTCTCTTGAACGCTTCTGCGTGCGATCTACAAGGGTATGTAGATCCACTCCTCCCTCGTTGCTAGATGACTCCATAGATAGATCTTGGTGACATGTAGGAAAATTTTGAATTTATGCTACGTTCCCCAACAATAACTTCTACTGTGATTTAGTTTGGAGTGGTCTTTCTCTTGTTGTTCCATTGTTGCACGTCCTATTCTGATATTTAGGACCAAGAGGTACTGGATTCTCTTTCGGATAGGCCTGAAAGGAGAAGAAAGGCTGAAATGCCAACGTACGTCTGTCTATTCTCTAATTCACCCGATCCCTATCCTCTTTCCAAAAAGGAAGAATGCATGAACCACGACAGAGGAGAAAGGACGGCTCACCTGCCGATCTTTTACAAAACTATGCCAGAAAGGATATAAAGATTGACCGGTACAAAAGCCATCTCCATCAATCTACACTCATTAAGGAGAGTGTTCCTTAGAGAATAAAATGGGGAGCAAACAAAAAAGATGTGTGGCTGAGGTGTTGGGAGCCCCCAATAGAGAAGGACGATGCGGAAAGGGATGATGGGAATACAAACTGGCCTGGACAGAAGAAGTAGACGAAAGACCTCCAGGCTGTGTTGTCATTCTAAATCCTGAAAAGAGAGCGCACATCCTGAGGAAGGCGCGTCATGCAAAGGTTCCCATTTTTTTCCTTAGTTGACCCCGTGTTTCTATCAGATTCTAAGCTTCATCGGGACAAGCGCATAAACCATCCCATCCCGGTAGAGGGGACAGAGCAGCTCAGCGGGCTAATCAGTGACCTCATCTACCCGAAGACTTTATTTCTGCTGTACTTTCTTAAGCAATAGGAGCTCCTTCATATGCCCTTGAAGGAGGGAATATTGGTACTGAAACGAGGTTTAAAGGTACCTTTTCCCATTGCCCGCTTTGCCTTCGTACGACTTTCCTTGGCAAACTATCCCAAAAAATGAATGGTCTTTTTCAAAATCAAACTTGTTGTTTACTCATTGTGGCAAAACAAAACTCTCTTATTTTCCTTCGAGATGAATACCAATTTGATAGAGGTGGGGCATTTTCCATGAGGGGATTTGAGAATGTGGTCCCTCCTCTCTTTTGACCATTCCTTGGCTTCTTTGTTTGATGATGGCGATAGCTCTTCTCTAGCCCGGCTAGATAACAAAACAGTGAAATAGCACGCCAGTGTGGTGATAAATCTTCTTGATGAAATCTTACTGATTCGACTCGTGGACCTTTTCCAAAGAGTAGTGGCCTTCGTTCGAAAGGTGAAAACAACCGGTCAATACCTTATTGATTCAAAAGGGAATCCATATGCAATCTACTTGGAATAAAGGGTCTTGGCATGTAGTTGACTTCATAATGAAGAGCCAGAAGTTTAATGTCACTAGCTTCATTCTTACAGAAATTTATCAAGCTAGAAAGAAGGGATTTCCACAAGAATCTTCTCTTTGCACCACACATCATGAGAATGATATTGAACAAGAGTCAGCTCAGCCTGCCTCTTCCTTTGCTCCCCATTTTTAGACTTCTACAAGTCAATCTTCTTACGATGGAAATCACGAAAAAGATCATTCACTCTTACCTCGTCTAGAGCAGACAAAACGTCTTTTGTTGTGCCTTTGGCTTTTTCATTTTAGTACCGAAGCCGAGTAGATCAATCAGATGACCATGGGTATGAGTCTCTTGTTTCACCTTTAGGTGTCCCATTTCCGCATCCGTTCTTGTAAGCGATAGCGATCCGTTGACAAGAAATCACTTAGATTAATAAGGTTTTGTGACTACGAGTTGCAGAAAGCAGCGCAGCCAATGGCCTGGGCTTTGAGTGGTATGAATTGAATAAAATATCATAATAAGCACGGTCGATCAACATTGGGGTCAGCATTAAGAAAGAGAAACCATGGGATATGGCCACGATGGACTTTATTGAGGGTCTGGCACCAGGGAACTATACTCGCCAGCCCAAGCTACTGGTTTTATTTATAGAGTCAAGGGTGAGCATGTGACTTTGACTAAATAGCAGCATGCCTTTGGCTCACAGTATTGAAAAAAAATATAAGAAGCACGGTAGTTGATCGAAGAATAGGTTCCCATCTTGGCACTCTCGCTCAGAGATTCTTTCCTTGTTTTTCCCTTGGTCGATACAAGGCCAATAGAGGATGATGACGAACTACGCCCATCGAGCGCTTCAAAACCGATTAACACTGGTGATTCAGTAAGTTGACTACTTTGTTCGCACTTTCTATTTGCGTAAGAAAAGTATGCTCCTTTCCCTCCTCCAACTGCCAGAGTTCACTAGCGTGAAAGAAAAATAGATGGATTGAGCGACGGGACATTAACCTGGATTTAGCCCTCCTCTCTACTATCTACTTTCTAGACCTCAGTTTAGAGAAAAGCGTGAACTTTGCTTCTAACCATCAATAAGATTGACTCGAACAAGACTGGGTTCCTATGAAAGTGAAAGGCAGGAGCTCTTGCATAAAAAAACATCCTTTTCTTTGGGTATCTCGAATGCCGGTTCGAGGGTGTGCTTTTAGGTCTTGATTGAGAGTGCTTCCTTTCGTGCCTTGGTTAGCCAGAACTAGAAATGCCGGGACTATGGGGAAGGGTCCCTCGGGCGAGATGGCTAAGCATGTATGACGAATTCTGTCTATCTAAAGATCTGAGAAAGGCGCTGATTACAACTCTCTCCTTGGATGGACCGTAGGCCTGATGCTAGGAGAGTGTAGTTCGAGCATTCTATTGCGTGCTCGATCCATGATACGCAAATCAATCTCCTATTTACTATTGATCTAATGACAGTTGATTGAGACTTTCCATTGTCGTCTTTCGAAAGCGAACTCTTATCTGGTTGCACTCGGGTTCTCCTGTCGACGGGAAGTGCTCGGTTCAGATAACTTCTGTTTCTGTGCCAGGATCAGTAGGAGGGGAATTTGAGGTTCTTGGTCCTCTGCGAAATCAGTCCGCCAGCTTGCTCTTTTCGTGCATGACAGGTGCTCATTCTTTCGAATGGTGGTGTTGCCACTAATCTTTTTACCTAGGAATCAGTGGAATTCAAATCCCTTCGGACCTTGCTCGACACATTGATCCTTAGTATGATGCTGATCTCTTAGGATGGACCGCTTTCTTAACGAGAAAGAGAGCTTAGCCTTACCCCTTAACAATTGGTTGACTGACCCCTTACCACACAACAATCAAACTTCTATGATTACCGCGACACCTATGTCGGCATGCATGCTTAGAGAAGTGGATTTCTAAGAAACGGAAACTCTTACCTTGAAACTGCCAATTGAGGAAGGGTTGGAAAAAGATGAATCGGACTTGGCAGATTGAACTGTGGACTATAAAGAAGGAGGAAGAAAGCCCATAATTATCATGTATGACAAGGTTGTTCTTATCATGGTGAAATTGTTGGAAAAAGTTTACTGTGATTTTTCTATCTATTAGTTGACTACGGAGCTTCTTCGTCCCAACCTATCTATATGTGAAAAGCACTCCACCAGAATCCTCGTAGGAGTAAGTCGTGGATTACAAGTTGTCCCTTCCGAAAAGCTCGTTTGCAATAGATATAGGGTTTACCAACCTCAGGAATGGACATAGACACCAGATCATTTTGATAGAAATGAGGTAGACTAGAAGCTGAAGCCAATAGACCAATGGAACTAATCAATCACTTGCTTTCCTGAACTGGACAGGAGGATTTTACCAGCACTAGACTTGAATCGCGTCGATGACTCTAATCTTTAGAGACAGAAGCAGATGGGAGAAGGTTGGATATGGATCATGATCAAGTCTTCCTCGTAAGACACTTAAAGATCTTTGAGCAGCTCGAGAGATAAATCCGTCTTCATTGGTACAAAATAACCTTCACCCCTTTTTTGTTTTGGGATGCTGGTTCCTGTCTATCAACTAAGGTTATAAATTGAATATATAAGAATCTAGTAGATCACACACCTATTGTATTTAGTGTAATCGCGTGGGGGAGTAAGGCAACGAGTGAGCTATGATTGAGACTCCTTACGGATGTTAGGTTTTTGAATCACCGATTCCATCGATCGAGAAAGTAACCAGCAGGCACGAGTAGACTGACTGATAGCAATGGCGAATCAACGCCCGACCCGGCTCTTTTGTCCTTCTGTTCGCAGAAGGGAGATCCTGTGCACTAGCTATATCTATTATGGATGGAGCCCTCACTCAACCGACCTGCTACCTAGAAATCCCCAATGCACCAATGTACCAAAGGCACTATACTTTGAATAGGAAACACTTCCCTACTTCACTTCCTACTTAATAAAGTATGAGGTATTCGAGTACGAAGGTACTAGACCGTGATTCTGGTCCTGATGCGGACACACCTGCCGACAACAGAGAAGAGATTCAATTGAGAGTGGATAGCAAGATCGAATGAATGGATACTCTAAGATAGAACGAGGAAAAGAAAATTTGATTAATCCTACAAAAGCCTTACAAGACAGGTAAACTTTATGTAGTATCTACAACAAAAAGAAGGTTAGAGAACTGGTTCCATCTACTTTATCCTTGGGCATGAATAACATGATTATTTCTCAATTTATAGGAATCGTTAACCGCAACTCTCCTTTTCAGGCTTGGATTGGTTTTTTGATGCAGCAGAGAAGCCGTTTCCTTTGAACTTGGCCCATCGGACAAATATAGACATGGAGAAGCTTTTCAATGTCAATCTTTCACTACTTTGTTTGGACCTTGCTTCTTCACTTAATGCTTGCTTTCCGTCTTGCCTTTGCTGGGCCTACGATAGGCTCTATTCCAATACGAAATAAGATTGTACATGAAGGTTGGTGAAAAGAAAAAGAAGAAATTGGTTCTAAAATGCCGTGACGTCACCTAGCTTTATTCTATATTTCTCATTCTATTGGTATGTATAGTGTCTTTCATCTGCTTTTTCATTCATTCTGCCCACAGTCGTTAGGTATTATGACAAAAGGATCCAGCATGTTGCTGCTGAATCTACAGATAGAGAAGAGGGCACATCTCTTTTTCTAGAAGCCGGTCTATGTTCTTATTCTTAATCGAATTCTAAAGAAACGGCAGTTTCAAATCACTTCCATTGGGCTGAGCGTGTCATATATTCCTTTTAGCTTTCACCTATGTTATGTATTCTCTCACAATCACTCCTTGCAATAAGTGAAAAGGCGGCTATCGATACTGTCCCAACACCTCCTCTTCTGTGTCTACTTCTCCATTCTAATTTCTGACTGGTTCACGCCTGCTTGTGTATTGGTTATAACCTCTGTACTGTATTTTGTTTGGCTTAAATTGCAAAATGGAGAGACCAGACCCCATGAAGCTTCTAAGTCCGATGTTGATTTGCAAGAATCAGATTTACTAATGGGAAGAACGCTTAGTGTATCCACAGTGGGTGAATCTTATGAAACTCGCCTTGTCCGAACAAAAGCGGGAGGTAGGTAGGTGGTAGTTAGAAGGATTCCTTCGGGGAGCTGCTTCTTCCTCTGGATTCAATCTCAGTGACCGCTAGGATTTCTTTCTACTTCTATTTGTGGCATACAGAATTTTACGATAGATGAAGCGGAAGAAGGAACAAGGCTTGAAGGCGGATTAGGAAGGGAATGAATCTGATGAAGCTGTTCCTCCGCTAGAATAAGGGGGGCATGATCGCTGATTTGACCGGGCAGACCAGATGAGCGAGATTGATTGAAAGCGCTGCGCCAACTTGCGTACAAGATTTTTAGACTCTAGTAAATCCTCTTCACAAGTTATTTCGTGCAGGCTATTCAAGGTCTATTGGCTTTATTGCTTATGTGGTACTTCGACCGCGAAGCCTCGCTTATGCACCGAGAAAGATCGTAGATAGGAAAGATTTGTTATGCACCAATGACGACCCCTTCTCTTTACCTTTATCGTCTCATACCTCAGTCCATTGCTGGCTTGAATGTTGTCTCTCTTCTTCTTTGCTCGTGAGAGTGAATAAGAGGACGACCCACCGGGGGGAGGATGGAATGAGTCGGCAAGGGGATCAACCATCTTCTTTCAGTAAAGGCCCACATATTATCCTTAATATTGGGATAAAAGGACTCTAAAGAAGGAAACTCTCTTCCCGTCTTGCGTAACTGACCACTGCAAATCAAGTCGAAAGTGCTTATATGCTTAACACGTTTTGTCTCAATGACAGGCCGCTTGAACATTGTCTGATTTTTTTAAGAGACTCGATCTTATGTATCTACTTATTGTCTTTTTGCCTTTGCTCGGTAGTTCCATAGCCGGTTTTTTGGACGTTTTCTAGGATCTGAAGGAACCACTATAATGACCACCACGTGCGTTTCATTTTCTTCGATCTTATCTTTGATTGCTTTTTATGAAGTCACACTGGGAGCTAGTGCTTGCTATCTCAAAATAGCTCCATGGATCTCATCGGGAATGTTTGATGCTTCTTGGGGCTTCTTTGGCGACTGTGAAGTCACCGGATGAATTGCCGAGTAGATAGATCAGATCCGGATGCTGCAGTTGTTCCGCGGTGATACAAACTCGACCTGCTCCAACCCACCCTGGGGTATGATAGCATGTCGGGAATCAACGGGGGACATACTGGACGTAACTACTCCTGTCAGTTGGGGGCTCTACCGCCCTGCCTTTTGATCGATACATAGTTGAGGAGGCCGATCACGAACATGACAGGTGTGGGAGCGATACTGGGAAGGCAAGGCTAAGATGGCGCCTTGCATATGGGTAGCAAGAGGGAGCTCATGCCCTGACGGTGGGGCCTTATGGGGAAGGGCCCAGCCCAATAGGGACGATGATACGTCTCCAACGTATCTATAATTTTTGATTGCTCCATGCTATATTATCTACTGTTTTGGACATTATTGGGCTTTATTATCCAATTTTATAATATTTTTGGGACTAACCTATTAACCGGAGGCCCAACCTAGAATTGTTGTTTTTTTTGCCTATTTTAGGGTTTCGAAGAAAAGGAATATCAAACGGAGTCCAAACAGAATGAAACCTTCGGGAACTTGATTTTCTCACCGAACATGATCCAGGAGACTTGGACCCTACGTCAAGAAACAAAGGAGGAGGCCACGAGGTAGGGGGGCGCGCCTACCCCCAGGCGCGCCCTCACCCTCGTGGGCCCCCTGTTGCTCCACCGACGTACTCCTTCCTCCTATATATACCAACTGAAGGAAATATGGCCTAGAGGTAATAATACAGTTATTATTTATTTCCTTATATCATGAAAATGTTTATTATTCATGCTAGAATTGTATTAACTGAAAACATAATACATGTGTGAATACAAAGACAAACAGAGTGTCACTAGTATGCCTCTACTTGACTAGCTCATTGATCAAAGATGGTTATGTTTCCTAACCATAGACATGAGTTATCATTTGATTAACGGGATCGCATCATTAGGAGAATGATGTGATTGACTTGACCCATTCCGTTAGCTTAGCACTTGATCGTTTAGTTTGTTCCTATTGCTTTCTTCATGACTTATACATGTTCCTATGACTATGAGATTATGCAACTCCCGTTTACCGGAGGAACACTTTGTGTGCCACCAAACGTCACAATGTAACTGGGTGATTATAAAGGTGCTCTACAGGTGTCTCCAAAGGTACTTGTTGGGTTGGCGGAACACTTTGATTATAAAGGATTTGTCACTCCGATTGTCGGAGAGGTATCTCTGGGCCCACTCGGTAATGCACATCACTATAAGCCTTGCAAGCATTTCAACTAATGTGTTAGTTGCGGGATGATGTATTACGGAACGAGTAAAGAGACTTGCCGGTAACAAGATTGAACTAGGTATTGAGATACCGACGATTGAATCTCGGGCAAGTAACATACCGATGACAAAGGGAACAACGTATGTTGTTATGTGGTCTGACTGATAAAGTTCTTCGTAGAATATGTAGGAGCCAATATGGGCATCCAGGTCCCGCTATTGGTTATTGACCAGAGAAGTGTCTCGGTCATGTCTACATAGGTCTTGAACCCATAGGGTCCGCACGCTTAACGTTCATTGACTATATAGTACTATATGAGTTATGTATGTTGATGACCGAATGTTGTTCGGAGTCCGGGATGAGATCACGGACATGATGAGGAACTTCGGAATGGTCCGGAGATAAAGTTTGATATATGGGATAGTAGTGTTTGATCTCCGGAAGGGTTCCGGAATTCACCGGAAGGGGTTCCGGATGTTTCCAGAAATGTTTGGGCACGAGAACACTTTATCTAGGCCAAAGGGGAAAGCCCACAAGGCTTTTGGAAAGTGCAAAAGGAAGTTTTGTGGAGACTAGAGGCTATATGCCAGGAACCCTGGCGTCTAGGGGGTAGACGCCGGGAACCCTGGCGTCTAGCCCTGGAGTCCGAGAAGGACTCTTGCCTTTCGGGTGAAACCGACTTTGAGGAGGCTTTTACTCCAAGTTTCGACCCGAGGGCTCAACATATAAATAGAGGGGTAGGGCTAGCACCAAAGACACATCAAGAAACACCAAGCCGTGTGCCGGCAACCCTGTCCCCTCTAGTTTATCCTCCGTCATAGTTTTCGTAGTGCTTAGGCGAAGCCCTGCGGAGATTGTTCTTCACCAACACCGTCACCATGCCGTCGTGCTGCCGGAACTCATCTACTACTTCGCCCCTCTTGCTGGATCGAGAAGGCGAGGACGTCACCGAGCCGAACGTGTGCAGAACTCGGAGGTGCTGTGCTTTCGGTACTTGGATCGGTCGGATCGTGAAGACGTACGACTAAATCAACCGCGTTGATATAACACTTCCGCAAACGGTCTACGAGAGTACATAGACAACACTCTCCCCTCTCGTTGCTATGCATCACCATGATCTTGCGTGTGCGTAGGATTTTTTTTGAAATTACTACGTTCCCCAACACCTACGTACCCCCAAACGATCAGATACGGAGCCAAAACCCTAATTTCACCCCCGCAACTTTCTATATCCACAAGATACCATCTTGGGGCCTGTTCCGGAGCTCCGCCGGAGGGGGCATCGATCACGGAGGGCTTCTACATCATCACCATAGCCTCTCTGATGAAGTGTGAGTAGTTTACCTCAGACCTTCGAGTCCATAGTTATTAGCTAGATGGCTTCTTCTCTCTTTTTGGATCTCAATACAATGTTCTCCCCCTCTCTTGTGGAGATCTATTCGATGTAATCTTCTTTTTGCGGTGTGTTTGTTGAGATCGATGAATTGTGGGTTTATGATCAAGTCTATCTATGAACAATATTTGAATCTTCTCTGAATTCTTTTATGTATGATTGGTTATCTTTGCAAGTCTCTTCGAATTATCAGTTTGGTTTGGCCTACTAGACTGATCTTTCTTGCAATGGGAGAAGTGCTTAGCTTTGTGTTCAATCTTGTGGTGTCTTTTCCCAGTGACAGTAGGGGCAGCAAGGCAAGTATTGTATTGTTGCCATCGACGATAATAAGATGGGGTTTTCATCATATTGCATGAGTTTATCCCTCTACATCATGTCATCTTGCTTAAGGCGTTACTCTGTTTTCGTGAACTTAATACTCTAGATGCATGCTGGATAGCGGTCGATGAGTGGAGTAATAGTAGTAGATGCATGCAGGAGTCGGTCTACTTGTCTCGGACGTGATGCCTATATACATGATCATACCTAGATATTCTCATAACTATGCTCAATTCTGTCAATTGCTCAACAGTAATTCATTCACCCACCGTAAAATATTTATGCTCTTGAGAGAAGCCACTAGTGAAACCTATGGCCCCCGGGTCTATCTTCATCATATTAATCTTCCAATACTTAGTATTTTCCTTTGCTTTTTTACTTTGCTTTTATTTTACTTTGCATCTTTATCATAAAAATACCAAAAATCTTATCTTATCATATCTATTAGATCTCACTCTCATAAGTGGCCGTGTAGGGATTGACAACCCTTTATCGCGTTGGTTGCGAGGATTTATTTGTTTTGTGCAGGTGCGAGGGACTCGCGCGTAGCCTCCTACTGGATTGATACCTTGGTTCTCAAAAACTGAGGGAAATACTTACGCTACTTTGCTGCATCATCCCTTCCTCTTCGGGGAAAACCAATGCAGTGCTCAAGAGGTAGCAAGAAGGATTTCTGGTGCCGTTGCCGGGGAGGTCTATGCAGAAGTCAATATACCAAGTACCCATCACAATCCTTATCTCCCGCATTACATTATTTGCCATTTGCCTCCCGTTTTCCTCTCCCCCACTTCACCCTTGCTGTTTTATTCGCCCTCTCTCTCTATCCTCCCTATCTTTTGCCATTCGCCCCTCTTCCGTTTGCTTGTCATTATGGCTAGTCCCTTATCTTCTCTGTTGTCTTTCGAGAATGAAATTCTAAATTTTATGCAAAGGAAGGGAGAAAATCTAAAATATGCTTGGTATAGAATTTGCAATGCTCAAAATAGATCTACCAGGAAGCAATCTACTTCCATTCTTCTTCGCAATTTTTATGTAGGCGCTACTCCTTGGCACAGATATGTCCTTGATACTATTACCAGAGGGAACTTCTTGGGTAGCCATACTTTTGATTCTTATAATGCTATGATAGATTTGTTTGGCTCACCCCCTCTTTTGGTTAATGGAACTGTATTAACTTCGGAGCATGTAATGCAAAGGCTCAAAATTATTGAGAATAAGGTTCTACCGTAGAGTTAATTCAAAATTTGGATAAAAAGATCCACAACTGAATCTCTCAATATGGATCTAAAGTAGGAGTCACTTTGAAAAATATTAAAGAGAAAGAACCCATAGTTAATGAGAAAATAAATCAGGATTCCACCAGAATCGATAAACTTGAGGATAAAAATAAGGGTGAATCCTCTAGTAAGGAAATTGCGGATCTCAAATCTATAAGTATTCATCCCAATCTTTTTGCTATCATTGAGGAACCATTTGTTATAAACGAATTTTTCAATCTTGTGCCTAAAAGTTTGATAATGAATAAAAAGAAAGAAATTCCTAAAGATGGTAGATGCCTCATTGAAGAATTACCAACCAAAGATGGCAATACCTAGTTCTATCCTTGCTTTTTATGCCTAGCTAGGGGCGTTAAACGATAGCGCTTGTTGGGAGGCAACCCAATTTTATTTTTATTCCTTGCTTTTTGCTCCTGTTTAGTAATAAATAATTTATCTAGCCTATGTTTAGGTTGTGTTTTTTGTGTTTAATTACTGTTTGTGCCAAGTAGAACCGTTGGGAAGACTTGGGGAAAGTCTTGATATCTTGCTGTAAAAAACAGAAACTTTAGCGCTCATGAGAACTGCTGCCATTTTTATTTGGAAAGAGATATTTAGTTAATTCTTTTTTCAGATGATTAATAGATAAATTCGTCACCTCCAGCGTTTTATTTTGGAATTTTGGGGTTCCAGATCTTGCGCTAGCTACAGATTACTACAGACTGTTCTGTTTTTGACAGATTCTGTTTTTCGTGTGTTGTTTGCTTATTTTGATGAATCTATGGCTAGTAAAATAGTTTATAAACCATAGAGAAGTTGGAATACATTAGTTTTAACACCAATATAAATAAATAATGAGTTCATTACAGTACCTTGAAGTGGTCTTTTGTTTTCTTTCACTAATGGAGCTCACGAGATTTTCTACTTTAAGTTTTGTGTTGTGAAGTTTTCAAGTTTTGGGTAAAGATTTGATGGATTATGGAACAAGGACTGGCAAGAGCCTAAGCTTGGGGATTCCCATGGCATCCCCAAGATAATCTAAGGACACCTAAAAGCCAAAGCTTGGGGATGCCCTGGAAGGCATCCCCTCTTTTCGTCTACTTCTATCGGTAACTTTACTTGGAGCTATATTTTTATTCACCACATGATATGTGTTTTGCTTGGAGTGTCTTGTATGATTTGAGTCTTTGCTTTTTAGTTTACCACAATCATCCTTGCTGTACACATCTTTTGAGAGAGCCATACATGATTTGGAATTTGTTAGAATACTCTATGTGCTTCGCTTATATCTTTTTGAGTTATATAGTTTTGCTCTAGTACTTCACTTATATCTTTTAGAGCACGATGGTGGATTTGTTTCATAGAAACTATAGATCTATCATGCTTCACTTAGATTATTTTGAGAGTCTTAAATAGCATGGTAATTTGCTTAAATAATCCTAATATGCTTGGAATTCAAGAATAGTAAAAACTTTCTTATGAGTGTGTTGAATGCTATGAGTAGTTTGATGCTTGGATATTGTTTTGGGATATGAACATGGTGATATTAAAGTTATGCTAGTTGAGTAGTTGTGAATTTGAGAAATACTTGTGTTAAAGTTTGTGATTCCCGTAGCATGCACGTATGGTGAACCGTTATGTGATGAAGTCGAAGCATGATTTATTTTTTGATGGTCTTCCTTATGAGTGGCGGTCGGGGACGAGCGATGGTCTTTTCCTACCAATCTATCCCCCTAGGAGCATGCGCATAATACTTTGCTTTGATAAGTTGTAGATATTTGCAATAAGTATATGAGTTCTTTATGACTAATGTTGAGTCCATGGATTATATGCACTTTCCTTCCTTCCACCATTGCTATCCTCTCTAATACCGCGCACCTTTCGCTGGTATCATACACCCACCATATACCTTCCTAAAAACAGCCACCATACCTACCTATTATGGCATTTCCATAGCCATTCCGAGATATATTTCCATGCAACTTTCCACCGTTCCTTTTATTATGACACACTCCATCATTGTCAAATTGCTTAGCATGATCATGTAGTTGACATAGTATTTGTGGCAAAGCCACCATTCATAATTATTTCATACATGTCACTCTTGATTCATTGCATATCCCGGTACACCGCCGGAGGCATTCATATAGAGTCATAATTTGTTCTAAGTATCGAGTTGTAATTGTTGTGTTGTAAGAAAATAAAAGTGTGATGATCATCATTATTAGAGCATTGTCCCAGTGAGGAAAGGATGATGGAGACTATGATTCCCCCACAAGTCGGGATGAGACTCCATACTAAAAATAAAAGAAAGAAAGAAAGAAAGAAAGAAAGAAAGAAAGAAAAGAGGCCATAAAAAGAGAGAGAAAAGACCCAAATAAAAAAATGAGAGAAAAAGATAGAAGGGACAATGTTACTATCCTTTTACCACACTTGTGCTTCAAAGTAGCACTATGATATTCATGATAGAGAGTCTCCTATGTTATCACTTTCATATACTAGTGGGAATTTTTCATTATAGAACTTGGCTTGTATATTCAAATGATGGGCTTCCTCAAAATGCCCTAGGTCTTCATGAGCAAGCAAGTTGGATGCACACCCACTTAGTTTCTTTTGTTGAGATTTCATATACTTATAGCTCTAGGGGATCCGTTGCATGACAATCCCTACTCAATCACATTGATATCTATTGATGGGCATCTCCATAGCCCGTTGATACGCCTAGTTGATGTGAGACTATCTTCTCCCTTTTTGTCTTCTCCACAACCACCATTCTATTCCACTTATAGTGCTATATCCATGGCTCACGCTCATGTATTGCGTGAAGATTGAAAAAGTTTGAAAATGTCAAAAGTATGAAACAATTGCTTGGCTTGTCATCGGGATTGTGCATGATTTAAATACTTCATGTGATGAAGATAGAGCATAGCCAGACTATATGATTTTGTAGGGATAAGTTTCTTTGGCCATGTTATTTTGAGAAGACATGATTGCTTTGTTAGTATGCTTGAAGTATTATTATTTTTATGTCAATATTAAACTTTTATCTTGAATCTTTCGGATCTGAATATTCATACCACAATTAAGAAGAATTACATTAAAATTATGCCAAGTAGCACTCCACATCAAAAATTCTGTTTTTACCATTTACCTACTCGAGGACGAGTAGGAATTAAGCTTGGGGATGCTTGATACGTCTCCAACGTATCAATAATTTTTGATTGCTCCATGCTATATTATCTACTATTTTGGACATTATTGGGCTTTATTATCCACTTTTATATTATTTTTGGGACTAACCTATTAACCGGAGGCCCAACCCAAAATTGCTGTTTTTTTGCCTATTTTAGGGTTTCGAAGAAAAGGAATATCAAACGGAGTCCAAACGGAATGAAACCTTCGGGAACGTGATTTTCTCACCGAACATGATCCAAGAGACTTGGACCCTATGTCAAGAAACAAAGGAGGAGGCCACGAGGTACGGGGCACGCCTACCCCCCCCCCCCCCAGGCGCGCCCTCCGCCCTCATGGGGCCCCTTTTGCTCCACCGATGCACTCCTTCCTCCTATATATACCTACGTACCCCCAAACGATCAGATACGAAGCCAAAACCCTAATTCCACCGCCACAACTTTCTGTATCCACGAGATCCCATCTTGGGGCCTATTCCGAAGCTCCGCCGGAGGGGGCATCGATCACGGAGGGCTTCTACATCATCACCATAGCCCCTTCGATGAAGTGTGAGTAGTTTACCTCAGACCTTCGGGTCCATAGTTATTAGCTAGATGGCTTCTTCTCTCTTTTTGGATCTCAATACAATGTTCTCCCCCTCTCTTGTGGAGATCTATTCGATGTAATCTTCTTTTTGCAATGTGTTTGTTGAGATCGATGAATTGTGGGTTTATGATCAAGTCTATCTATGAACAATATTTGAATCTTCTCTGAATTCTTTTATGTATGATTGGTTATCTTTGCAAGTCTCTTCGAATTATCAGTTTGGTTTGGCCTACTAGATTGATCTTTCTTGCAATGAGAGAAGTGCTTAGCTTTGGGTTCAATCTTGCGGTGTCCT